>NW_005842017.1:932340-953546 GCF_000455745.1 Alligator sinensis
TTCACACGTGGCGGCTAGTGATTGGCTTGCTAGCCGTATAAAAAGCTTGAGTGGTTTCCGCCCAAGTTGGAGGACTCCACAAACACCGGGAGGAGGAGACTTCACGCTGTGTGAAGATCTCTAAGCGCTGAGGATCCCTACGGACCCAATGCATTTCAAGCAGGCAACAGAGGTCTGATCAGCCTCTAGCCTCTCCCCGTCGCCGATCGCAGCCTAGACGTATCCCTTCCTGCGCGCAAAAGAACCGGACCCACGAAGCCTAGCAAACTTTGTGTGGATGAGTGAGCAGAAGGACCCACGGAGCCTAGCAAACTTCGTGTGAATTTATTCAGAGCTCTTTCGGATGAGTACTTTCTTTGGTTGACACGATGGGCTCGCGTGTTCAGAGCCTTCAGCCGGATTGGGCTAGAGTTCACGAGTTTAGAACTCTTGGCCGCCTCTCTTCTTTCCTGTCTGTAACCGCAACTCAAGCAAGTTTTCCAGCCTACACCATGACCATCTTTGGTGTAAGTAAACAATCTTTAAAACTACCGCTAAGCGTTTGTGCCTAATTCCAGCTCGTCGCCCTCCCTCTCCGATCCAGCATGCCCGGGCTGCTGGCCACAGCCCGCGTGCAGCACGAAAAAGGGCTCGCGTCACTCCCGGCGCGCACAGCGTGGAAAATCTTCTGCCTCCCCGTGGGAATTGGCTATCTAAGGTGCTTTTGAAAATGTGTGTGGGACCTAGATGTCTTAAAAAACTCTGGCCATTAGCTGCCTAATACCCACTGACTTTCAGTGAAATGAATGGTTCTAAGTCACTCAGTTTCTTTTGAAAATGTTACACTGTCTCTTCCCACTGGGAAAGGGAATGTTACACTGTCTCTTCCCACTTCTTCACCACCTGGCTTAAGGCAGCTCTGATCCTGACCAGTCACCATTATAACACTGGGTACTTCAGCTCCTGTCCACCTTACAGTACCAGACTAAATTATGGGTTTTCTAAAAAAATAAATGTCTAGGGAACTGAAGACCTATGGCAATATTTCTGTGTCAACTATAAATGCACTTACATCTACCAACGATTTCCCACCTTTGGTCAGAATCAGGGACCCCTGAACACCTTTTAAGACTTGAAGAGTGGGCACTTGGGAAATTAGTTCTTCCCTGACTTTTTTGTTTCTATTTCAGGCAAACAATCCAGCTATGTTCATAGAACTGGATAATATCCAGCCCTACATGGATACTCAAGAAGTTTCCTGTTATGTCCCTATGCTTTGCTAAACACAATCTCCTCCATCTGATAAATACTTGATAAGGAGGAGGAGGTAGGTCATGACACTGAATGGCAGAGCTGGCAAGCTATATATTGGAGGGAGCATGGCACATGTTCTAGTAAGGAATAATTTAGCAGCCACATCCCTCTTTCACATAGAGATCCAGTAAACATGACTGGGGCATTTCAGTGCCACTCTGCAGAATCTAAAGGGTACAGGGTAGCCACAAAACTTAGGAATCCATAATACAGTTTCATTAAGAAGATGCATGTAGGCCCAGGCATCCCTAGTGTCTCTCATCCATTTGTATCTCTTGAATGTTGGCCTATACACTTAGATCTGCTACACAGTTTGGAGGCATCAGTTGCTGCCTGAGCAGGGAGACCCTTTGCAACTATAAGTGTCATTACCTGCTGAGTGTGCGGAAGAGCAGGAGCACTGGTCCCAGTGGGCTGGGAGAATGCCATCGGCGGCAGAGCTTTCAGCATCATGTTCTGCATAATGATCTGGTGCATCTGAGCATTCTGCATTAGCATCATTTCCACCATGTCTAGGGAAAGTAATGTCATTGTCAGTAAGAGGCAGAGAGCAAAGGGCATGTCATTGGGTTATGTCCTTCAGTATGAGGTGCCAGGGGCTCTTAAATTCAATAAAGCAGTTCACAGGGGCTTTTGAAAAGGCCTTTCACACTCAGCAGTGTCCAAATATACTTCCATCTGTTTGGCCAAAGATTGTCCTTTATGCCAGTTACTTATGAGAATGTTTGAGGCTCAAACAGTATGGGCCAGCTTGATTTTATCGTCTTTCTTCTTCAGTGAAACCCTCAGGGCTTCCTAAAATGAAAGACTCTTCTCTGCTTTCAGATTTTGTTACCAACTTGCAGCTCTGGGTAGGGTCAGTGATAGGCTGCTGAGGAACAGTAAACCAAGTCTATCTCATGCTAATCTCGGTTGACACTTTATTACACTATACATGGTGTATACCTCAAACAGTTTCCAACAGGGGCAGATTCCCAAGATACAGACCCAAACCAACCAAAACTCTGTACATGTAGGGCCCAAGGCACTCCAGGTGTTTATGTGGAAGCCAGTTTGAATAGATTGGCAGACCTGAGAGTTTTATAAGTAGGGACCTACACAAACCACAATTGTGCAGATTTCACAACAGTCATGAAATCAGGTGATCTCTGCAAAAACCACAGAAATCTCCCCCCACCCCCCAAAAAAAAAATTTACTAAAAGTAAAATGCTGGCTCCCCAGTGGGAGCCAGCAGACCTTCCAGCCATTGTGGCCTGCTGGGCAGAAGAGAGGAGAGGAACTGCGGCACAAAGGGCTCCACCCTTGCCTCTCACCACCGATTGGTTGAGAGGGCTGCCTGTCACACAGCCCCACCCCTCTCCAGACAGCAGGAAGGGATGGAGCCATATGATGGGCAGCCCTCTCAACCAATCATCAGTGGGGGGCAGGGTCAGTTGGGCCCCTTGGCCAATCAGAGGCATGGGGGGGTCACCATGATAAGCCCTCGAAAGTGACAGCTGGCCTCATGATCTGCCCACAAAATTGGCCGGCCACCTCCTTGAGCTCGGTAGACCCTTACTTGTAAGGTACATGTACAAATTCTTGGTCTTTCTGTGACTGAAACATATTACAAACCTGCATTCAAACTTCTGCATCACTGGATTAATGCCATCTGGACCATCGATGCATAGATACATTACTGTGTACACCAGTAATGAAAAGTAAAACCGAAAATGTTCTCAAAATCCAGAGAGATTGGAGGACATAATGGCATACTAGGCCACTGCCTGCAGGTATGGTCAGATTGTGTCCTAAAGTTTATTTTCCCAGTTACATCAGAGAGTTCAGTTCAGATTCAGTTTGAGAAGCCAAATGAAAACAGTTTCTGCTGGGCTGGGCTAACCTTCCTGCTTACATGACAAAAGAAGCAGCCAAATGGGAATGTGAAAGGATACGATGACATTTCCATTATGTGACACCCTCAAAACCCAACCTCCTGTTCAGAACATGCCACCAACTGTGTGGCCCATTTAATTTTGTGGGAACAGAGGCAGATAAAATAGTCTACAAGAAATTCCTATGAGTACTTTGCAAGAACAAACGAACACTTTTGGGTTCTAGACATAGTACACATGTAAGCCAAAGCCTTGGCAGTTTTACAGATGCAAATCTCTTTCCAGGGCTCTAGTAAGAACCCCTAAAAAATAAAACAAAAAACTACTGAACTAATCTGTGTCCATTCCTGAAGCCCAAGCCACTGAGTGACACACAGCTCCACTAGAGACTGTATCACCTTGCTTCTGAGACATTCAACCATATCATGAAAATGAGCATTATCTCCTCACAGGCTGGCTTCAAAGGGACACATTTTTGAACACCAAGCACTTCTGTCGTTAGAAAATGTCAGAGGACACTTGTGGAGATAGGGGGAAGGAAAAGGAAATGTGAATATCTTAACCACCTGAAGTGCTTGAACACTTTCCCCTATTTAAGGATGTTAAATAGCCACACTGAGATTCCATTCCATGTAGATTTGATAAGTATTCAGTTGTATACACTGACTTTGGTTGGATCTTCATAGTACCTATCTAACAAAACTAATTTAATTGCAAACACAATTGTAGCAACAAGTTTTTTGTAGTTTTTTTCCCCATTCAATTGCATGTGTAGTGCCTGATGTAACTACATCAACAGGGGAGTCCATTATGAACTTGGTCGTCATTTTGTTTGAAAAAAATAAATTGATCCCAATAAACTAATCCATGAATGCCCATGCAGTGGTGTTGCTCCTTCATTTCTTTGTTGATTTACATTTAGAAATGCAGGAGGATTTTGTTTGTTGGCACAGTGCTGCATTCAGAGTAGCACTTTCAGCTCTCCTGAGTCCTGTTCCTAA
Organism: Alligator sinensis; assembly: GCF_000455745.1. Taxonomy (NCBI): domain Eukaryota; kingdom Metazoa; phylum Chordata; order Crocodylia; family Alligatoridae; genus Alligator; species Alligator sinensis. The sequence continues at coordinate 936,510 of NW_005842017.1, forward strand.
CTGCATGACATTCATGCATGAGATAAAATGAAAGTTTATGTTATGCTAAGGGGAATGGATAGGGGTTTTTTTAGCTATTAATTCATATTGGAATTATTTGTGTATAAGTTTGAGCTGCAAAAACTAGATTCTATTGTATCGATCTATCATGGACTTGGGTGCAATTTTGTTCTTCACTTCTCAAATGTTTGAGAAATTATTACTAGGAAAAGAGGTAGGTTCTCCTCCTTGCTGCTTTTTTGTGGCTCAATCTTAGGGTAAAATGGCAGTTTGTACAAAAGAAGATTCATTAAGGGTGATTTAAAGAATTGGGCAGAGTGGGATAGAATCACCCGTAGGTGCTTAAGTCCACTTAAGTGCCTAATGGGTGGAATAGAATCTGGCCCAAGTGTTCACATTAATATTATCAAGTATTGTCCTTTAGGCTCTTCTGTTAATCCCAAACTTCTCGGCAGTTTATCTTCTTGCTGAATGTGTACTTTCTTTCATTTTGGAAGAGAGAATGGACTGTAGTGATTTGAATTACTCTAAAGCTCCCTCTTTGAGATGGCACAAGATATTGTGATCTGCAATCCCAGAACTTCACTGACAGCCTAGTTATGGTACACAATACAGTAATTTGAATATTGTCTCATGTTACCATAGTGATACTGCTTTCTTGAACTCCCAGTGAACTTGGATCATTTAATGAACCCAGGACACTGACTGGGGAGAGACTTACCTTCCTTAATGCTTCCAGAGCGGGGGGCAGGGAGTGGCTGGGGAGAAGGGATCTGTGTGATGAGTGGTGGCTGCTGAGGTAACTGTTGGATGATGGTTGCAGGTTGTTGAGGTACCTAGCAATTAAAGGACAGCAAGAGGAGTCAGGGTCCCATTGGTCTGTAGTCCTTGGCTATCTGGGCCACTCCATTTTGGTTTCTGAGCTAAAACAGTAACTGAACTACATGTTGTGCAGTGCAGATCTGACTCCAAGATCTCTAAGAACTAGGATAGTCCACATGTCCAGCTACTAGTCTGCAAGCTCCATGCTCAGCCTCATTGTCCTGGTTATAAGATAGGTGAGCTGAAACTACGCACCACAGGCAAACATTTAACATCAGAATTGAGCACAACTCCTCCCTAAGACCTTACTCTAGTCATTGCTATTGGGGAGTGTAACAGGGGGCCTTCTCGGGGCCGATTTGACCGTGGCCCGCCCACCTGTTTCTGAGCTAACCGCCCGCCTTCTCGCCCACCACACCTTTTTAAAATTAATTAATAGATGTCAATAAGTGGGAGGCTGCCCATTTCTTGCCCCGATGCTATCTGTGGCTCCATGCCTCCCCTACACTGCAGCCCAAGCCTCGCAGATGGCATCTCAATGTTATCATCATCACCGGCCCTCGCACTGGGCCCCAGAATCCTTCAATCAGGACCCCTCTAAGATCCCTGCATTCTGGTGGCCTAATCCGCCGTCATACCGGGCAGCATAGCTCCCTGAACCACTTCCCCTTCGGGTGTGGTCCCCCCACCAGGACCTTTGGCTCCTCTAGCCCCGGCCCACCTCCAGGCCAGTCGGGACCCTCGGTGCACAGCTCTTGGGCGTCCCTGGTGGTGGGCCCCCCCGGCCCTTCGACCCTTCCAGTCCTGGCCCCAGCATGGACCAGTCAGGGGAAGTTCAGACAGGCCCGAGTCTATGGCCTCACTCTTTCTCCATGGGGTCCACCCTCCAGGCCCTCCAAACCAGGGGTAACCCACCCAGTTGTGGGGGCTAGGGGTTAAGGCACCCTGACCTGCCTTTCACCGGGGTGGCCACTGGCCTGGCCTTTTCTGGGGGCCCCCACGCCACTGAGAGCCCCACCAGACCACCTACTCCCAGCAGGGTGCTGTTTTAGGTCATGCCCAGGACCAGCAGCCTGCTTACCGTCCCCTACAGCTCCTCCCTTACCTCCAGATGATACCAGCAGCCCTCCGGCCAGGCAGTGCTGTTGCCTGGGCTCCAGCAGCAGAACTGCCCTGTTTACATGGGCAGCCCTCAGTTCCAAATGGCTGCCCTCATCAGGCACCTGCCGGCTGCTGCCAGCTCCAGGCCCTTACAGTGGCAGGCACACACCGTGCCCTGCCACAGGGAGCCACACTGAAGCAACCCCTTGGGGTAGCTGGCTCAGCCACTCTTTGCAGTGGTGAAGCTTCAGTGGTCCCTTGGAAAGGCGCAGATCACTAACCATAGCAGTTCTGAATGAGGTACACCGGAGCTTGCCCTAGCACAGGACATCATTTATTGAAACCTCAGTGCAGACAAGGCTGGAGCCTTTTTAAAAGACCTTTCTCCTGCAACAAATGACCAGATGCAGATGAGTCACAAGCAGAAATGACCTATCCCTGAAATGAACAAGATTTAGTTACACATTGTCACAGAATGAGAAGCTTATTTGTTGTTCAAGCAATAAAAGGAACGAGAACCAAGACAGTGCAACATTCAGGCTTTATTCCATCCTCCGCATGTATAGTCATGTCTCAGCAAGCACTTCCTGGAAGGGGAATTCTCTAACTTCCTAGCTATTACTCTACATATAAACATGCTATTAGATTTTCATGGCTTCCATTGGGAAACTATCTATTGTGACAGCCCTTTTGTCACTTTTATTTGAAAAAGCTAAATTAAAAGCGAATCCCATGAGTTTCTCACATAGTTAACTTTTTTATTACACCTCTTATAAATCTGTATCTACAAATAGACAGAACATTATCCCTTTTTAATTCTTCATCTAACTTGTCAGTTGCTTGTGAAGCAAGTTATTTTCCTCTGGGTTTGGATGGATTATTCTTTCATGCCATGGTCTTTTACAAAGCTGCAAGTGTTTTGCTGGGTTGAATGTAAGTCTTTCTTGTGATGACAGGAGTCTTGGCAATGTAGTGCTTTGAGAGTCTGCATACATATCTATGTGTCCATCATTAGTCAGCGATCCTTATATGCTCTATTAAGTCTCTTCAAGAGTACATATTTCACCATTCTCCGTGTCCATTTTTTTGTCTTGGGTTTCTAGTATGCATATTTATTTCCAGTTTCAGTAAAATACATCCCTCCACTGCTACATAATATGAATAAGGATGTATCTGTTCAATACTTTGAGTTTATTTCAAAGTGAGTGATTTGTTTGGAGGAAACAACATGATTCTGTCAATGTCATTAATTCTGGGTGGCCTTTAACTTTTCAGGTATGGTTGGCTTTGGCCTTTACATATACTATAATTCTTCCCCTGATGTAGTCATATGGGAATAAAAGTAACAATATATGGGCTGTAATTGACACCAAGTGCTGTACTTGAATGGGCAAAGGTCTGGAGTGGACAAGACACTCCCGCAGAAGAATGGCTTGCTTTGCTTTTTGCCGCTTTCATTAATAAAATCTTAGCAAATTTAACAGTTGATTCAGTGTTGCCATCTCATGAAAGGTGATGTGGAATGATGTGATTTGAGGGAATTCTTATTTCCATGTAAATTGTTCAAACTCATTGCAACTAAACTGGAATCTGCAGTCTGAAACAAGTGGAGTCTGTGATACCCTGCTTGCTGTAATGCACCACTGTCTGACAGTTCATCTAGCTCCCAGACATTGAAATGGTAGTTTACAATAATGAAGTAGTCTGTGATGTTTGTAATAGCAAAGTTCATTCTTACTTAGCTTCAAGGTCCATTGCGAATGATCTATGTTTTTCAAGTCTTGTTTTATTACCTGGTTTGCTTTTTTCCCCATAACCCATTTCTGTTCACCAAGTCTCAGACATTCTTGATCAAGTTTGACCAATGTATGACCCTTCTGATTTTCCGGACATTAGAATCATTCTGGGTAGAAGTACACATATTTTTTAAAATTTCTGATCTAAGTGACATATGTTGGAGTGATGTTATGGCCATGATAGTTCAGAAAATATGTAAGATGCAAGGATTTTTTGGGGTGATATCCTTTTTTGGGCCACCTAACATCTCTCCCAACTATACAGTTGGTCCCATAAAAAATATCACACCCCCAAAATCCTTGCCTCCATGACAGAGATATTATGACCTGACTTCCTTTATACATGAAGCATACTCCTCTCAACTCAGTAGTCCCACTGCTCTTTAAAGACTTTTAGAGGCTTTTCCCTGGCTGCCTGGGCATCTTACCATTAGTGGTGGCAACTGTGACTTGTTACCCATATAGCATTATTTTTGTTAGAATGATGCCCAAGCCCCATCCCACTGGCCTTTAAGAGTAAACTTGTCTCTTCATTCATAATTATATCATAATATTTCAGCTCTTTGCTATATATAATGCTTGCATCTTGTTGAGTTACGTCCACATGTGACAGGGCACTTGGCATACCTGTCACTTTGAGAGGAAAGGTTGAGGGAGAAACAGCCTGCAGGTGTGGGAGGAGCCAACTACAAAGTCACCTGAATAGAAGGGGCCAGGCTTGAGGCATATAAGCCCGAGGCCTGAGCTGCTCAGGGAGTCTAGCCCTGGGAGCCAGAGGGAGAGGAGATCCGGGCAGTAGGGCTGCTCTTAGTAACAGAGCTGGGGTAAGCAGCACAGAGCCCAGGAACAGGGACAGGTGAGCCCATAGCCTGGAGAGGAAGGCCTTGGAAGAGATAGGCCTATGAACAGGGGCAGGGGAGCCTGTAGCCTGGAAAGGGGCAGAGGCAGGGAACAGTAGCCCAAGGACTGGGGCCAAACAGCCCAGAGATTAGGGTCAGAGGTCTGTAACCCAGGAGGGGCAGTTGTCAGCGGGGCCTTGGAGCCCAAAGGGGGCTTCAGAGAGGCTGACGGCTAAGGAGGGCCACAGCTGGAGACTGGCAGGGCAAGGGGAGCCCAGGACTGACCTAGGAGTGGGGACAGGGCCCAGAGAGAGGGGCCAAAGACCACAGGTTATAGCTGGAGACTAAGGGGGCCAAGGAGCCCGTAGCCCAGGAGGGGCTTGTCAACAGGAAGGAGTACCATCTGTGAGGCATGGATGTGGTGTAAAGGGAACATTGGAATTATGTTATTAGCCCTTAAGGCAATGATCACAGATACCTGGGATCATAAGCATGAGATCAGGCTTGGGAAGCCTTGGGCAGCCTCCCTTTCCTAAAAGTACCATTTTATCAAAATTAAAGGGGAGTTTACCCAGAAAAGGCCAAGGAAGGAAGGGCTGAGTGGCCACCAGGGGGCATTAGGACCATCCTGAGATGAGCACTTGTTACATACACCATACTACCTTTGTTCAGTAGTTGCATAGTGGTATGCTTCCCACCCCCGCCTCCCCTTTCCCCCTCCCCGACCACTTGCTGAGCAACAGCTGGAGGCAGGATAGGAGGAGTATTGCTGTGCATTCACTTGCATGTGCGTGTATGCATGCACACCCCCTGACCATGGTGCCCTGGGCAGTAGCTAACGTCACCCACCCCTAAGGCAATCAATCACAATTTTCTCTTGCTTTTTTCAATTTTAGATTGATTTCCCTGTGTCCAAGGGATTTATTCACACAGATGTCATAGTGTGTTCTCTGCTCTTCTTTATTGTACAAATTATTCCAGAATTAGCATCTCTAGGCTCAAGACCTCATTTGTTTAGCTAAAAGCTGTGGCTTCTGCAATGTCTGCATTGCTTGGAATTTCAGTGTATATACTTACAAACCAAACAATTTAGCATCCTAGTTCCATAATGAGTTTGTCACCATATAGTTTTCACTTGTCTTTGTCTGCTTGCCACTTCACATTCTTCCCCTAAGCAAAGAACTTCCTCAACGTTACATAAAACATCCGCTGGTGCCCCACTATCAACTTGGCAGTATTTCTGTTTAGGTGCTTAGTTTTGCATATGAAGAGCTAGTTTGAGCTTGACAAACTATTCAGGTTTGCGGTTTTGTACTTCACTAATATCACATGCATGCAAAATCCCATCCTCTGAGGTGCTGGTTGCTTCCTAAGTATAGAGCACTTTTCTTTGCTTTTTTTTGTTTGCAAGACTTGGCTTTGCCTAATGACTCTTCTTGCTACAACTATGCATATGACGCAGATGCAGGAAAATTTTCATGCCCATGGCTTTTCTCCATAGTACCCACATGTTTCGGTTTTTTGCATTTATCTCCTCTGCTTCTTTGAGTTTTTACTTTTGTACAATTTTTAGTGCTTTTTCTTTCCCTGTGTTTAGTGAATTCTTTCCATGTCTGCTCCACTTAAACTCTGCATGTGAATCTGAGCTTGCTAGTCTTCTGTGGCTAGATACAAACATTCAAAAAGCCCGAGGCAGAATTGATCTAAGTTGCATGGTTTTCTGTAAGTGGTATAGTTTAGATCAGTAGTGAACAGAAGACACATTCACCCTGGGGAGGGGGGTGTGTGCATATCTTAGACTGGGTTCTACCATTTTTAAACCAGTCTGTGCCGAACTTCTGTTCTGTTATGGATAGAAACCAGTTTCCGATCACATACACCAGTAAAAGTGTAATGTCTGTACCTGTTCTGTGTGTCTGTAGCTCTTGGTAGGTTTTGAATCTTTCATCCTTACTACTAATTGTCATGAACTGGTTCTCCATTTTAAGACTGGATAATGGCATGAGACCATTTTGAGCAACTTTGTAATAGACTGTTCTATTGTTTCTCCAGGTACTTGATTATGCCTGTTGGAAAAAAAAAATCTCATGATGTAATCTAGGAGTAACTGCAGAGAAAGAAGGTGGGTTCTGGCTGCTTGGAAGAGCTACCCACAACATGGTACTCGTGTGACTTGCCTTGCCCTGCTCTGGAATTCTTACACCTTCCTCTGGCTAGGAACCAGCAAGGGAGAGGCAAGTCAACTTAAAAAGACAGGTTGGTGATGGAAATGAATCACTAGAGAGCCCAAACAGCAGAGAGGAGCTTGGCATAGAAATACTATTCAGCTTTCACAATGGGGGCGCTGAGGAATGCACAGAGATGTCACTTTTTTGCTGGCGAGGGAAAATGCAGTGTTCCTGTTTAAGGGAAATTAAGAAGGCCTGAGATACTGAAGAGGACTGTGGTGAACAAGTGCCATATAGAACTGGGGATCAGATTGTTAAGAAGTTGGGGAACCTATTTCCTCACAAGCTTTTCACACAGTAAGTTAGGTTAGTCATGGTGACCAGTGCTTGCAGATACCAGTTTGTTATGCCAGCCAACACTGGTGTATTCTGTTCAGTTCTTCCATAGACATAATGAGAAACCAAACTGTTTTGGAAATGAGCAAAGACTGGGGGGAGAGAAAGAGAAGATAGTCATGCTGATTCCTTCTAAGAACTTGTTGTCCCTCTATCCATATTGTATGGTTCTGTGGTCATGTTCTGCCTATTATTATTATAAGGTTAGTATTTTTATTGAAAAATTCTCAGTATGACCACCTGTCCTGCCATTGAACAAAATAGGATGGCACCAGAGCTGGAATGCATTGCTGTTTACTTGTAGAGAAACAAAATGGTGCTCAAACAACACATATTGGTATAAGAGCAGATATCATATTTTATTGCATACAGCATGCCCCAGAATATAATATGCACCTTGTTTTTGAAAGGCAGAATGAAGAAAAAAGGACTTTCAAAGTTATTTATGGCTGCATAGAATAGGGACAGAGACTAATTTTCAGCTGACTCATGCTCCCTTTCCTGTTTCCTACTCTGACAACTAGTTTCCTTGGTAGATTAATAATTTTGGAAAAAGTTGAGTCTCCAAGGCTGTGAAATAGGAGGAGAGAGACCAGGAGCAGCTCAGACAGGAAAATTGCCTTTAAAAAGGTTAGCTTGATTAGTGGAACACAGACACCATTTAAAAAAAGAGACAATTGTTACCACCTCTAGTTTCCTGCATAGTAATATAGCAGCTAATATACTGGCAAGGAGGAATCAAAGCAGGGTGCTTCTATCCTAGGCAGGAAATCAGATCTCCTGCTCAATACATGCACCCCAAATTTGGGGGGTTTATTTTGGGGGTAAAGGTAATCTGTGGTAGAAAATTTAGTAGTATATGAAATGCATTGATACAACCTATATAATACTGTCCATTAAACATGCAATTGAATGCTTTATATTTCCTTTGAGTACAAATCATTAGTCTAATTAAGCAGTAGGAGATGATTAAACAGTCTCTCAGGAGGAAATTCTGAACCTAAGGCAACAGAAACACTAACAGCCAAACAGTAAAACAGCATCTATCTCGGTGGACATTACCTAGTAACCTCTAGAGCTAGTGTGTGGTTGGAAGAAAATAAAATTCCTGTTGGTGCCTGTAGTCAGTGAATCTGTGCAGAATGGCATGTGTACAACTGACTGCAATCCTGATTTTGGGAAGGAAATAGAGGAGTTTTCTAGTAGCACAACTCTTACACTTTCCTCAGTTGTGGGCTAAATGTGGTAGAAGAACAAGCACACACTCTCTGACTCAGCCTATCCTCCCAGTGGAACCATGGGAAAGTGACTCCCTTGTGATATAATATGCATATTTACATGTTTAATTTCAAATTAAATTTGCATGTTTGCCCAGATTCATTCCATGTGAGCCTTGCTTACTGTTACTCTGTCACTGTGGAATGTCAGTTACATCTACTTGCAAGCAATCATTTTTTGGTAGGTGAGAGTATACATCAAAAGATTATTCCATATGGCCTGTGAACATCAGCAAATCCATTCTTTGGATAACGGGCATAGAAGTTCTTTGTTTCTCTAATAAGGCTTCTTATATTCTCTCTGGAACTTGCCCAGATAGGTCAGTTTCTCCTCCCTTCTCTTCCCTCTGCCACCCACCGGCCTTGCTGAGCTGGCATTATCTTTCTCCTCTTAAGTTTGGAGGTAAATGTTGTATTAATGGCATAGCCTCTAGGATTATTTCCACTCTGAACACTGTTGTAAGTGATGTCAGGCAGGCAGACCTTTTTGAGACCTAGTTTGCACAGCAAAGGCTTTCCCAAACTGAACTCCAGTTCTGCCAGAAGATTTGGAGTACATCTGCATGCAAAGCTCCTCTACACTAGTAGCACCCTCCTTTCTGCTGACAGAATGAAACAATCTCTGCTGAGCCATCTGCTGCCTGCCTCAGTCCCCTTCAGTAGCTGGGGCCTTTCTAAGGTGCATTTTGTACTCTGGTGGCATAGCTCTGGGGTGGAGTCCTGTGGAGCTGAAAGAAGCACATGGTCTGGCAGCTTGTTAGTGACAGCTGTGGTTTGTCACCAGAAATTCTGGCAGCAGAGGGAGGGGAGTATAGACAAGACCCAGTCTGATCATCTGAGCCGGATTTTGAAATGCAGCTTCTAAAATTACAGCTAGGTTTTCCCTGACCACTTTTTTACTTCCAAAAAGCCCTGTTTGAAGATGGGGGCACAAACTGTTTTTGCCCAACAGAACTGTGTGATTGCAGGACTCATCCAGACTGAGTCTGGGTTCATTCCATTTCCCTGTCATGTAAATCCTTACTACCATCCTCAGCTCAGTTTTGGAGCCAGGGACTGTTACAGCTTTATAAGTTTTAAGGTTGAAAGAAATTAGATTGTCTAGTCTGACCTTCTATGTCATAGAATTTCATGCCCCACATGAAGATACTAAGCGATAAAGAATCCCATACTTCCCTTGGAGAATCCCATATTTCCTCTGCATCACTCCTAGCCTCATGGGTGGATCTAGGATTTTGAAATATGTTTTATCACATATAAAACAACACATTTTTCTCCAGTAAAAAAGAAACTAGAAGCTCTACTAATATGCTAGGGACCCAAGGCTATATTATTCCGTTTAAGATTCATGCAAAAATAAAAAACTTAATTGGCATGAGTTAACCTGCAGCACTGTGAAATAGAAGCTTCATTACCAGGGGCAGCTAATAGACAGCAATCTTTACACACCCCAGAACTGCAAAACAAAGGATAGCTTGATTGGTGGAACATCAGGACCATTACAAAGAAGAGAGGATCTTTAACACCTGTGGAATGAAGAGTTTAGAAAGGATCAGGTAGATTACAATTGATTCCCTTAGGTAGTTGGTTTTAAACTTGGCGTGAAGCAGGAATCATAGGGGGATGCAAGTGCACCAGTACACCTGCCCTGGATCTGCTCCTGCCTAACTTCTGCTAATGCAGGGAATGAGAGATAAGGAGACCCACTTTCTGAGCCAGGATTTTGATAGCCATCGACACATAGGAAGCTAGGTGCTGCAGCTGTTTTTTAGAGGGATGCTGCTGGTCTTAGTACTGACATAGGGAGGATCTTACTGTGTGCTGGATGATCCTGGGTGGCTCTGCTGGCGGAACTGGAAGAGGTGGCTGGTAAACGTATGTAGGTTCTGTTCTGTAGCTTTTACAGTGGCTTCCTGCCAAGAGCTGGGGCCTTGAAAGTTCTTCCAAAAACTGCTGCTCCTGCAAGATCAAATAATTTGGTAGCATTTGTCAGAGGGAGAGCCTTGTAGTGTAAAAGCAGCACTGGGTGGAACTGGGACTTGTTTAATCCTAGCAACTCCACAGGAGGAATGAATCTGATCCACCAGTATGCTGCTATGGGATCTCTTGGCATCATGCTGCAGAAACTAACAGAATGACAGCAGTGATATAACAAGCAGAGTTTGTGCTGTCAGCAAACCCTGACAGGGAACAGAGGCGAAGAAGGGGTGTGGGAAGGGGGGTTTTGAGAGCAGGTGCCACATGCAGATTTTGAGAGGAGGGGTGGGTAGGGGAGTGCAGGAGTATCCGGTCCCTGGCTACTGCTGCATGCTCTGCCCACCCTGCCTCTTGCCTCTTGCACTGGCTGCTGCTGAAAGAGCAACACTATGGAGATGCTCTTGCTGCCAGGGCACAGACTCCACAGAGGAGGGGATCAATTTTGGCAGCCCTCCTACACTTGTGCCCAGGATTGGTGCTCCCTCTCGCCCATTCCTGGTTATGCTCTGAATGCAAGTGACCGTTCCATATAGGAAATCACACAGCCACAAAACATCTTTTTTTTCCCGTGGCAAAGATTTTTGTGGATGTTTATCTTTTATTGGACCAACCACAGGGTTGGGATAGACTTGGTCCAATAAAAGATATCATCCAGATAAATCCCAGTCTGTCACAAATTTCTGTTTCTTCTATGCATTTCCTTTACTGAGCTCTGGAAATAAATAATAAAGACAATCTTCAAAAGTTTCAGGAAACATGGTTTTGTTAATTGCCAATTTCCCCCTGTTCTTGTCCCCTTTGCTCCTAACCCCTCCCCCTACCCTGAAACAAGAAAACTTGTAAGAAGTAATAATACAAACATTCCTCCTGGCAGATAATACTGAAAGACTCCAGTCAGGATTGGAGCCTTATTATGCAGGGTGCTAAAAAAAATGTATCATGAAATATAGTGTCCACCCCAAAGAGTTTACTATGCAAGTAGCCAAAACAGATGAACAGATGGCACACAAGCAAAATAGTAGAAGTGCCAGTCTTGTTAGGTGTGTTTTTTTTCCCGCAGCGTGAAGCCCAGCACCCAGGAGCCAGAAGCAGTGGTGCAGCAACTGAGAGGAGCTGAGCCCTCAGTGCCCAGAGTGGGGCACAGGGTAGAGAGGAGCCCAGCGGCGCAGGAGAGGCACTGCAGCAGAGGAGGCCCCATTGAGCTGTGCCCTGACTACTGCCACCAGAGGGAGCGTGAGTCATTGGGCCCTTGGGTCCCTCAGGGGCAAACCCAGGGAAGGGGCTGGGTGAGCATCCCCCAGTCTAGTCAAGACCCTAAGGGGAGGGGCCCCTGGTGATTCCTGGACGCCCCACAAGGGACCCCATTGGAAGGGGGACTATCTCTTGCCATGGGTCAGGGATTATATTAAGGAATAGATGTTATTAAGATTGTTCATGTTTGCACCTTATATTTTGTAATTGAAATATTGTATTGTAATGTTCTAAGTAGTGTTATTTAGGGTTTGACCTTGGTTATTGGTTAATGTTCTCTGTGTAAATAAATAAATAAATATACATAAACATAAAACTAAATATTTAGTTTTATGTTTATGTATATTATAACTTAATAAACTGTATATAGTTAAGAACTTTGGGCTTGGGCTAACTCTATAGAGGAAAGAGGGATCTGCTTGAAATTCTGGCATCCCTCTCACAGCACCCCCTCCTGCCTACCCATCTTATTCAACTGAAAATAGGGCACACCCTTAGGTGTACCTGGGTTATATTTCCATATTACTATTTCCCCTTCTTTACTAGGACCCCAGCTGCCTGTTTTGCTAGAGTGCTTAAAAGTACCCTCTTTATTCATCCCTTCTCAGTCAAACTGAAAACTAAAAGAGCAGCAGAGAAACAGATCGTGTCTGTCTAAAACTTTGTTGAGGCTCCTTCTTCCTCAGGGTCTCTTGTGGTGGAGTGGAAGACATGAAACAAAGGGACAAGCATCAACACGGTCTCTCCTGTCTTCTCAGTCCCTATAGCTCCATCTCTCTGTTCTTCCTCAGGCCATTTAGTGTCTGCATTTCCAAAGTCACTCTGCAGACTGAGGGAGGATTCCTTTACCACTGCCCTCCTATTGTGGTGCTTGGGCTGTGTCTGATAAGGGAATTTGCCTCCAGGGGCATTAATACTTGCTTTCCAAGGTAAACTCTATAAGAATTTGGGCAGAAGTTAGTTTCCCCAACATTTTTCTTTGGATGCTCTGTTTCCCTGCCTGCCTACAAGCCCCATGTTGTACCTTGGACACATCACTGGGTGTGATTCCAGCAACAGACTCTCATATGAGTTCCTAAATAGCATTAGGGAGTAAACTGCTGCCTGAATTTCTGAAGCACGTCTTGGGTCAAAAGTCTTTGTCTTCCTTTTAAATCTGCATCCTTTCTCCTCACCCAGGTGAAACAATGTTTCCCTAAACCCAGGAAAACACTTAAAGAAGATTCCTGGCTTTTGGTTTTAAGTGTAACAGTTTCGTTTTCTCCTTTAAATTCTGTGAATGAGTTCTACTTCCCTTTGACATTTCATGGATTCATCTACATGTGCAATTAATGCAAAGTAATAAACTGTGGAGCAATTTGAGCCAGAGTAAACTACTCCTGGGCACAGCAACTACACGTGTGCCCGGGACAGCAGCAATAGGAGTAGAAGCAGAGCAGTTTATGCTAGGCTTGCTTCTGCCCTGCTCTGTCCCAGGGTGTTGGTCTTCTGGGTGGTGGTCTTGGGTGGCAGAGGGGCTGACCGGGGCATAAGGGTGCTGCACATATAGAGCAATGTAGCTAGGCAGCAGGTAGGAGTCTAGGCTCCTGCTGGCTGGGCTGTCTGAGTGCAATTTATGCCCACGGTCAGCTTCTACACTTGTGTTTAATCACAGTAAATGACTCCACTGTAAGATAGTACTGTTTTAATAGTACTATTTTACTGTGAAGTAAATTAGTTTACTATGGCCTAATACCATTGCATGTGCAGATGGTGATGCTTTACTCTGCAGTAAATTAGTCTACTCTGCAGTAAAGCGCATGTGTAGATGCAGACTTCATTAAATTCTTGGATCTCAAGAGATTAGCAATCCTGGATCCTCTCATTACCCATGCAAGTTGGAAACAGCTATAATTAATGCTATTGCTTGTGTTCAACAGGACCTGGTCTAACTGAAATCCCTCTCAGCAATTGCCTGTTAGCAAAGAAGACTCTTACCCTAAGCTCCTGCAACAGGTCTTTCCTCCGTCGCAGTGCACCTTGTAATGCATCCTCATGTCCTTCATTGCTTCCTAACAGAGTAATAGGATAGTCTGTTACTTCTGTAAGAAGCACTTAACATAGCGCTGTTACATACAATTACAATAATGAGTTAATTCTTGAAAACGGGATGCCACAAAGTCTGGTTACTTTTCCCAGAAAAAAAAAATATTTTCTGTTACCACTTCAGAATCCTGTAGGAAGAATGAGCAATGACTTTATGGTGCCCAGTGCATCCTGTGTGTGATGGTAATATAAAAGCTCTACCAAGGTGCTGCTCAGACACAGCTGAGAATCTGGCTTGATCTATTCTCTTGGACATACAAAAATGGAAGTAGGGGGGGGGGTGGAGGGGGGGGGCAGGGAACCATAGGAATTCCTAATATTAAAAAAAATCAAATGGTTGCATACAATACTTTGGTGTATCCTAATTCCCCAGTGAACCCTTGCGTTTCAATCTAAGGCTGATTTTAAGACACACTGACTTTGGTAGGGTGTGACAAGACACAGCTTTTGCCTGGCATTCAAAAGGATGTGGGCAGGAAGCAGAGTAGCCTGCAGGTGGCTGCACTCCCAATCAGGGCACATGACCAGCGGAAGACTGCCTGATTGGGAGCAGGGCCCAGCTGTTTGTAATAAAAACAGGCCTTGAGTACTAGCACTAGCAGTTTGTTGCAAGCAACTAGGAGAACATCATTCAGCTAGAGCTGCTGCTCATGTAACATCTTGGAGGTACAGGGCAGGAACTGTGGGAATGGTTAGAAGTTCCTGGTCCTGGGCCATGACCTAAAACTATACCCTGCTGGGGCTGGATGGTGTGGTGGGACTGCCAGTGGTGGGGCACACACCAGGAAATACCATACCTGTTCCTCTCCAGTGAAGGGTGAGTATGGGGTGCCAGAAAGCTTTAGCCTCCTGCTGCCTTGTGGGTTACCCTGAGTAGGGAAAAAGCTAGGAGAGCACCCCAAAGTAAAAGCATAGAGCCCAGGCACTTGGAGTAAGGCCTGAGGCAGGGTCCAGGCTGGAGAAAGGGACCTGTGGCAGAGCTCAGGTCTACAGCGAAGCCTGAGGCTCAGAAAAAAAGGGTAGGAGATGATTGTGGGGATGGGGAAGCCCCGGTATAGGGGCACATGAGATAAGGCCCCAGTATGGGGGGGTGTGGGATGATTGCTTGGAAGTGAGAAGCCTTAGTGTGAGGGTATGTGGGATGAGGCCCAGTGTGGGTCATGAGGGGACCAAGAGGGTCTAGAGCTGGGCAGGGACCCTGAGAGAAAGGGAGGGGCCAGGAGCCTCTAGTTGGTGTGATTGAGAGCCCTACGTAAGGGCACAGGAATTGAGAATCCCAGTGTGAGGCACTGGAGTGCTAACTATGGATGCCAGCTGTGAAGTATGGGACATGGTATGAGGGTAGGTTCAGAGCCATGTATAGGCCCTTGGCACCAGGGCAATTAAATGGGCAGCCTCCTGCCTTGTTAACATCTTCCAAATAAACTTCATCAAAGGTGTGGCAGGTCACCAACATGGTGAAGCCAGTCTTTCCAGTTGAAGAGCATAGTATGTGACTCGGTCAGCACCCCCAACTGCTGCTTCTTGGTTGAACAGAGGAGTGGCTGCTGGGTCAAGCCTTTTATCTGCCCCCCAGCTCCTTTCAAGGTGCAGGCAGACAGGCTCGGATGCGTGGAATCTGCTAAGGTAGCACCAGTATGAGTCGAGTATCTCTGTATCGGAACATCAACATCCCTTTCAGCAAATCAGTGACCAGGCAGATTCTGACTACCTAATTGCTTCAAGGGGCTGGGAGCTGGGAGGGTGGGGAACAGGGAGAAAGGATTAGGGTGTGTGATTAGAGGGGCTTCTTATAGATATTAAGGCCAAGAATAAACTTTCTGATTATCTAGTCTGACTTCCTCCATAACATTGGCCTGAGAATGTCAGCAAGTGGTTCCTGCATCCACCCTGCAATGTGTGGTTAAACTAGAGTAGATTTTTAAACTCTTACTTGCTGTAGAGAGTGGTGAATCAGTCTCCTCCAGGTTCTCGCGTTCATTTTGTAGTTTCTGTGAATAAAGCCATAAGAAGTGGATAGAAGTCAAGGACTAAGAACAGAAACATCTTTTGGCTCTGTATCGCAGACCTCCTTTTTGGATGTTGGGGGGGAGGGAATAGATTTGGAGCCAAAGGACATTTCTCTGTTCTTAACAACTACACTTGCTCCATATCTGCAATAGGGAAATTAATCCAGTACCCTGCTACTAGCTCATATTCTTGGAAAGATCTAGGGACCCTCAGGGTTACCCCCCTGCCCCAGCTGAAGTTGGAGGTTGCAGACAGCTGTTAAATATACATAAGGCTAGACCCCTCATGAAAATGTAGGGTCTCTTGAAATCAATTCCAGCTTCTACCAGCTGCCAACAATCCCAAGGGGCAGACACAGGACCAAGTGAGAACTTGAGAGGCAGCAATGTGCAGTCAGTACATGGGTTCAAGGTGGGTTTTTTGTTACTTCATTGGTTTACACATCTGTAGGCAAAGAGTTCTGAGATGCACATGGAATTAAACAGAGGTCGCTTAAATGGGACTGGATGATGTATGTGGTACAGGTCAAGATCTGCGTTTGGGACTCTAACAGCAAGAGACCATAGATTCATACATGCTAGGGTCGGAAGGGACCTCAGTAGATCTATTGAGGTGACTGTATTTGGATCTTGGGGAGCATTGGATTTGCAGCTGAATAAAGGTTTTAACCTGTGGCCTAACAGAGCTGCTAACCACAAGGCAGAATAATATACTAAAAGTAACATTGCAAGATGCTTAGGTAAGCATTTTCCTAACAATGTCGTAGTGTTATAAGACATATATGATTCATTGTGTAAGGAGAATAGGATGCAGCCCACCAGCTATTGTTTGGAGATGAGCAGAAGCAAGACCTTGGAAATGGAGTCGGCAAGAAACCATAATTAACTGGGAGAAGCTGGGTTCACAGCCTTGAGCATGTGCACATAGCAAAAAGGCATGTAAATTAATGAAATGCATAGGCAATTCCATGCTAATGAAGTAAAGTAAATGGAGGTGGCGCTGAAATAGGAGGAGATATGGGTGGAACAAAGGAGGGGCAAAGGTGGAGTAAATATTAATGAGCATGAACCAAGGTATATAAAATGTGAGAAGAACTAATGTTCACTGCTGCTTCCTGGTTTTTTCTTTTTTGGGAGCTTGCCCAAAGCTGTCTCCATTTTGAATAAAGCTGTTGCGAGCAATGTGTGCTGGTGTTTGCTCCCTGAGCAACTGGATTCCGAGTGATTGGATCGTCATCTCCCTAGCCGTTGGGTGCTGCATGGAGTTGGGGTCTAACAAGATCATTGAGTCTGACACCGCCCCCCCCGCCCCCCCC
>NW_005842017.1:953584-959788 GCF_000455745.1 Alligator sinensis
ATTGGATCTTCACCCCCCTAGCCGTTGGGGTCTGCATGGATTTGGGGTCTAACAAGATCATTGAGTCTGACCCCGCCCCCCCCGCCCCCCCCGCCTAGGCAGGAAAGAGTACTGCAGTCAGATGACCCCAGCCAGATGTCTATCCAGCCTTCTCCTGAAGACCCCCAAGGTAAGGGAGAGCACCACCTCCCTTGGAAGCCCATTCCAAATTTTGGCCACCCTCACCATGAAAAAGCTTTGACAGAGTCCAGATTTAGATATCCCGAAGTTTGGGACCATTGTTCCTTGTTACCCCAAGAGGCACCCTGGTGAACAGAGCATCTCCAATCCCTTGCTGCATCCCCCTAATGAATTTGTAGGTGGCCACAAGATCACCTCTCAGCCTTCTCTTGCAGAGGCTGAAGAGGTCCAGGTTCCTCAGTCTCTCCTCACAGGGCTTGTCCAGTAAGCCCCTAACCGTACAAGTGGCCCTCCTCTGGACCCTCTCAAGTCTATCAACATCCTTCTTGAAGTACAGTGCCCAAAACTGGACACAGTACTCCAACTGCGGTCTGACCAATGCCATATAGATCCAAGTAGGTAATACTTCCCCTCTATTTGTCATGCATCTGCTGATGCATGATATAGTCCAGTTAGCTTTGATTTTGTTACACTGGCGACTCATGTTCATCTTGGATTCCACTATGACTTCAAGGTCCCTTTCAGCTTCTGTGCTGCTGAGAGGGTCACTTCCCAGCTAGTAGGTGTGCTGGATATTTCTGTGCCCTAGGTGCAGCACTCTGCACTTGTCCTTGTTGTACTGCAGCCTATTGTATACTGCCCACTTTTCTAACCTGTCCAGGTCTGCCTGCGATTGTTCCCTACCCTCCAGAGTGTGCACTTCACCCCACAATTTAGTATAGTCTGCACACTTGGACAGAGTACACTTCACACCCACAACCAAGTCACTGATGAAGATATTGAAGAGTACAGGTCCAAGGACCGAACCTTGTGGGACCCCGCTACCCACATCCTTCATGGTCAATACCAACCCATCTACTACCACTCTCTGGGTGTGACCGCTAAGCCAATTTGCCACCCATTGGACCATGTAAATATCTATGTCACAGCCTCTTAATTTATTTATGAGAACAGGATGAGGTACTGTATTGAAGGCCTTGCTAAAGTCCAAGAAAATGACATCCACCTCTGCTCCTACATCAAAGCATTTTGTGACCCTGTCATAAAACGAAACCAGATTTGTCAGGCATGATCTACCTGCTACAAATCCATGCCGGATTTCCTGCTGCATTATTTTTCCCACTGGACTCCCACAAATGTGATCCTTCATAATCTTTTCAAAGACCTTTCCAAGGATGGAGGTGAAACTGACCAGCCTATAATTACTAGGATCCTCCTTCCTCCCCTTCTTGAAAATAGGGACCACATTGGCCCTTTTCCAGTCCTCTGGGACCTAACCCGAGTGATATGAGTGCTCAAACAGCCGTGCCGGTGGTTCTGCTATGACACTGGCCTTCAGTACCCTCGCATGCAGCTCATCCAGTCCTGCTGACTTGAACACATCCAGTCCATCCAAGTGACTCTGCACCAAGTCAGCATTGACAATTGGTAGGCTGGTGTCCCTCTGACACCCATCTAAGAACCCGTTAGGAGACTTATCTTGAGCCCTGTTCAGGAACACTGAGGCAAAAAACTCATTGAATAGCTCAGCCTTGTACCCCTTGTCTGTCACTAATTGCTCCTCCTTGTTCAGTAGGGGTCCTATGCTGCCCTGCACCTTCCTTTTACTCCTTACGTACCTAAAAAAAAGACTTTTTGTTGTCTTTAATTTGTGTTGCCAGCCTCAGCTCTTTAGTTGCTTTCGCCATTCTAACTGCCTCCCTGCAAGTGCTGGCCAAGTAGGTATACTCCTCCTTGGTAGCTTCCACCTGCTTCCACTGCCTATATGCCTTCTTTTTTGCCTTTAGGCTTCCTTGGATTTCCCTGTTTAGCTAAGGAAGTTTTTTGGCTCCTTTTCCCTCATACTGGGATAGTCTCCCTCTGCGCTCAAAGGATTGCTTCCTTTAGGAACGACCACCCTTCCTGGACTCCCATCTCTCCAATACTCTTCTTCTACAGTGCGTCATTGACAAGACTCCTAACCACGCTGAAGTTAGCCTTCCTAAAGTCAAGCACTTCCACCCTACTAGTTACCTTACCCACCCTATGTCGTACGGTGAATTTGATTGATTGGTGGTCACTGTCCCCAAGGTGACCATGATTCTGCAGCTCCCCTACCAGGTCCTCCCCTGCAGCCAACACCAAGCCTAGTAAGGCATTCCCCCTGGTGGGACTGTATACCTTTTGCATTAGGTGAAGGTCCTGCATGCAGGTTAAGGACCTATGTGAATGGTTGGATTTGGCTGACTGCTCCTCCCAGCAGATGTCAGGGTAGTCTAGGTCCCCCATGACAACCACATCCCTAGACCGTACAGCCTGAGAGCTGCCTCAAGAATTCCAAGTCTAGCAGTCTGTAGCAGACCCCCACCACCAAGTACCTTTCCCCATGACCTCCATGTATCCTAACCCACAATGCCTCAACTTTCTCCTCCTCTGATCCTATTTTGATTAGGGTAGATGTATAACACTCCTTTACATAGAGAGCAACCCCATCCCCTTTCCTCCCTACTCTGTCCCCTCTGTACAACCTGTAGCCCTCAATGCGTACCACCCAGTCATGGGTAGGATCCCACCAGGTTTCCTTTAGCCCCACTAAATCAAAGTTATTATCTGCAAGCAGAAGTGCAAGTTCTTCCTGTTTGTTCCCCATGCTCCTAGCATTAGTATAGAGGCATTTGAGCCCTCTGAATGGTGCCTTTGGTACCCCCAGTTCTGATGCCCAAAGGGCCTCTTGGTACTTAAAGGAAAGAAACCCTGGTAAACTTAAAGGCAGTGCTCTAGGTGAGGCTTAAACTCACAACATCAGCATCACTTCACAAGTACTGCTGTATAAGTACTACACGCTAACCTATTGCACCACTGAAGCAGACTATCCAAAATTGCTGATGTACCAAACTAAACTAAATACAATTTATCAGGACACATACAGTGAAGGCTTAAATTTTAAAGCAGATGGTCACCTGAGTGCAACGGATAAACACTTCACACACTCACCACAAGGTCTGTACTAAGCTACCTGGAATATATTTGTATACATGAAAGCAATGCCTGTGGAGAAAGAGACTTTGTCTCAGCTGTGCTTGTAATGAAGTATTACCCAAGAGAATTATCTTATTAAGCAGAGGGTTAAAATATAGTAGTCCATACCAAGATAAGACCATAATTCTGGAGCCCCACTTCTACATACCAGCAAGCTACCTGATTGAGGTGAAAAGCCTCATTTGAGAGAGAGAGAAAAAATGTACACCAGCAGCGCAGACAGAAATGAAGACGCTTTGTTTTGAAATGTCTTCATCTGCCTCATGCAAGTCTCAATGACAGGCCATTGTTTTGAAGCTGCCCTCAGCCATGCACTTGCGTTTGGTCACAGCTATAGACCACTTTCTATGGCCAGATTGGGTGAAAATTATCAGTTCCGTCTGCACCCTGGATGACTCACCAGGTCCAACTCTTTAGTCTTTTGAGCTGCTTATGCAGAAACAAGCTACAAAGAATACACAACCTTTGGGAGAAAGGAAGATAAAGGGCCCTTTGTACAGTGCTGACTACAGGCTTGCTTTTTTTGTATTTGATCTCAGTTTAGTAAGTGAGTATATGTGCTGCCGAAGCAAGCACAAGTGGAGGCAGGCATTGGGGTGCCAGAGGTTTACAATCTGGTTCTCCATGAGAGTCAGTACCCTTTCTACTTTAGCTGAGGACTGAGAAGGAGACTACTGTTCTCCAGGCCTCTGTGGGGTCCTTCTGGGAGAAATGGAAGTAAAGAATTGACAGTCACAATCCTGATATTCCCAGGCAAGGCAAGACAAAACTTCTACACTTATACATATTGCTTTGGAAAGGGGTAAACAAACTTCCAATGCCATCTTTAAGCATCAGTAAAGACCACGCATAAAACAAAAGCCTTTTCAATCCGTCTTTAATAAATAAGCATGTGGGTAGCTTGCTGTTGGTGTGGATTGCTCAGAAGCGTGGGTAATTTCCTTCTGGCATATCCTGAGGTAAAAAGTAATTTCTATATTTAAAAACAAGCAAAGCCAACATATTTAGAGTTTCTTAATGATTGTTTTGTGATTAATTACTTTTGCCTGAAGCGGAAGTTTGTTGTAAGAATAAACAGAAACCAAAAAATTAAAAAGCTGTGCCTCTCGTCAAAGAATGCATATTTTTCAAGGCAGTGTTTCCAGGGAATACAAGCTCACTGCTGACATCTTTTGTGCTTTCCTGAACTCAGGCAATCATATTACAGATTTAAATTCGAATGGAATGACTTCCTGACAGCTGAGAGGTAGAGTCCCTATCACAGAAGCAGTTCCTGGGTTGTTTTTAGAAGTCTATGGACTACATCTGGGGTTTGGCGGGGTAGGGGGTGGCTGTAGGAAAGCTGAAAGACATGCCTTTCACAGCCAGTGCCTCATCACACAGCTGCAATTGCTGAACATATTGCTGCAGCAGGCCCCCATTTGCCAGCTGCTCTATATAGAGCAGGGAATCTGCTGGTAGAATTGGTGTCCAAATCTGAGCAACTGGCACTACCTTGAACAAGCTAGCACTCATCCTGGAAACCTTGGCAATTACAGACTATTTATAATGTCACAATCAAAAGAGTGGAAACAGATTAGCTTTTAGAGGTAGTGTGACCAAGTGGACAGTGCACTGGACTGAAACTTAAGAAACTGACATCCTTTTCCTGTCTCAACTGTGGATCTGTGGAGCGATCATAGGCAAGTTAATTCTTCTCTTTGTGCTTCAGTTTTCCTGTCTGTAAATGAAGATCATAATGGTGAGCTCCCTTATAAAGCACTTAGCAGTTTTCCTCAGTAGATCTCAATCTCAGTTAGGGGTAGCTTTTGTTAATAAAAGTCTACTGGATCTGAAACATTTCAGAATAAATCTAGTTCCATTAAAGAACAACCTGTAATGTCAACAAGCCATTTTGTCTTGTATAAGACAATTGCTTGCAGAGAGGCCTGGAAGACCTGCACCATTCTGCCCCAGTATTACTTCCTCTAAAGAAGTGGTTCTCAACCTTTTTTGTACCAGGACCCATTTGTAAACATCGATGGTCAGTCCCAACCCAGTTATGGGGCCCGGTCCAAACCCTCACTCCCAACCCTCTAACCCATTGGCAATGCACGCAGGTGCATGTGCATCCCCTGAGATTGGCAGTGCACCCTCTGCGATTGGCTGATGCCGCCACTGCTGACAGCACCTGTGGACAGTTGCTGCTCACCCCCCTCCCTAACAGTGTCAGTGTCTGCCAGCGGCATCTGCAGGTGGTCACCACCCTCCTCCCACCGCTGACACCACCATGGTTGCCTGCAGGAGCTCCCTGCTTGCCACTGCCATGCCCCCACCACCCCTGCCTGCAGGCAGTCGCCATGCCCTGCCCTTCCCCCCCGGGGGCACACATCATTCACGCTCCAACGCCAGGCCCCAGCCCCTCAGTGTGTGAGGCAGGGGGTGGGGGGGTGTGTGGGGCAGAGTGGGACCCCAAGCAGCCCCTTGCAGGCTGGAACTCTACAAGGGAAAAGACACAGCTTCCCACATTTTTCTCCTTTAAAGGAGAATCCATTTTTAAAGTTTGTCCGTGATCCTTTAATACAGGGGTGTCCAACCTTTTTGAATGTGGGACCGGATCATGAACTTTTTATCACCCAGTGGGCCGGCAGGACCAGGCCCTTGCGTGGCCTGTCCAGTCTGGCCGTGGCCTGGGGGTGCAGGTGTCAAGGAGGCAGGCCCTGGCGGGGCCTGTCCAGTCTGGCCGTGGCCTGGGGGTGCAGGGGTCAAGGGGTGCCGCCTGACCCCGCCGTGTCCTCCCTGCCACCTGGGCAGCCTCGAGGATGCTCCCACACCTGCATGCCTGGGATTAGCAGCCAGGGGGACGTGGGGACTCTACAGGGGGGTGCGGGATGTGCAGGGACACCCCCCCTGTTCCCTCTCCCTTGGGACAGCCCGAGCCCGAGTGGCAGGGGTCCCTTCCTCCCCGGGGCCCGCGACTCCCCACCCGCAATGCGATGTCTGCGGGCGCGGGGGGATGCAGGGAGG
>NW_005842017.1:959849-969674 GCF_000455745.1 Alligator sinensis
ATGAGGAAGGGCTAGGAACAGAAACCCTGCAATGTGGGAGAGGGGAGGGCCTGGCATGCAAATGAGGAAGGGAGGGGTGGGGCGAGGAAGGGGTCCCTTCCTCGCCCCACCCCTCCCTTCCTCATGAAATGAGGGGAGAGGAGAGGAGCTGCACCACATCGTCAACGTCAAGCTGATGTGGTGCATGTGGGAACCTTGTCCCTTCCCGAGCCCTTCAGCAGCCATTAGGAAGCTGTTGAGGGGCTGGGGAAGGAACAAGGGGTGGGAATGAAAGTAAACAGTGTTTACTTTTGTTTCCCGTTGCAGCACCGTGGGCCTCAGAAAATGGCCTGGCGGGCCGCATGTTGGACAAGCCTGATATAATATATTCTTGCGACCCACTTTTGGGTTGTGACCTACGGGTTGAGAAACACTGCTCTAGACGGCAGGATGACAGAGCATGTCAGGATTAATCCCTAAAGCTAGCAGATTTTGAATATCCAGAGAGGGATAAGGCTGTTGGGATTTCTGTATTTGAACTTCTATGCTGACTCTTTGGCTCTTTCTCGGCATCCTGCAGTACCAACAGCTCCTCTACCACTCATTGGATGTCCCCAGAGAAAGACAAGACCTGGCCAACATGAGACTGTTTTGACAGTTTTCTGTTGACAGAATTGTGCATATGTCTGCACACAAGGTGCCTAAAAGTTGACAAAACCCAGATCTGTCAGCTGAGTCACAATACCTCCCCATGGGGCACAAGCCCTCATATAGCCACTGAGATAAAACCAGCATGGATATCTTTGCATCTGTCAGTTGCTGTAGTTTTCCAGAAGCAACCTCATATTTTATACTGATCAGCCTGGCCATGATACATAATAAAAGTATTTATGTTCAGTTACTCACGTTGGTTGTGTAGGGGTCCTTGATCTGTCTGTTGTTACTGAATTTAAATACTGCAGCACTGTTATCTCAAATAAAAACTTTAGTATTTCATATGGAATTCAGAATATTAAAAATTCACAGCTGCCTACATATACGGGCATTCCAGTCTCTCCCCCACAAAGGCTGTGTGGCCTTTAAAAACAAATATTGGCACAATTCATGACACACCACTGAAGTGCTCTTTTAAAGCCTCCCTTAGCTGAACAGCATTATAGTGGGCTCTGTTTCTTGCCCGTGTGTCTAGCTGCTTAAATTATGTACATAGTCTGTTCCTCTTCTCCTGCCATCTCATTGACAAAGCTTCCCTCTAGCCTCACAAAGCCTGTACCATACAAGAGCAGGCAACAGGTACAATGGGAATATTTGGTTTGTCAAAGTTATGCGTTATCATGGGACATCTCTCTCCACTGCCCTGTCAAATACCCAGAAAAATTTAGTTGTCATTCTGCCTCTACTTAGGGTCTAGTTAAACCTCCCCTGCTGTTGTCCAGATGCCAATATATGGCTTAATGAGCTAGGGGAGGAGAGGGTATGCCACACCACTCAGAATGAGTATTGCCATTTTAATGCTAATATGGAAGTTGAGGAAGAACATCCCTGCTTGCAGCTTCTCATGTACGCTTACATGCACAGACATACAAGCATTGCGCACCTTCCCCCATCAGCCAGTATTATCTGTTGACTGCTCCTTGTGAACCATCGGTATCTGCATCATCATGTGGAAGTATCACCTTCCACTGATGTACTGAGAAGCTAGGTGGAGTGAATGGCTAGAATTGGTATATGAAACCTGTCTACTGTCACTGCTCTGAAGGACAGAGTCATACTCAACACACAGTGCCAAAAATATTGTCTTGGAAAGTTTGCAGCCACAGCTGATCATCCCAGACATGAATCACAGGTATGATACCACCACTCCATGCTAGTTTCCTAAGCCCAGGCATGAGGCTTAGCCATGTTCAGATGGTTAGCGAATGCCTCAGGATGCAGTTGCTGACCCCATCCTTGTCCTTACAGCATTCATTCATTGTTTTGTATACCCCTTCTGCCCCCAGGTTGCGCTAATATCCCCATGTCATACTTCTACTGTCAAAGTGGTACAAATACAAATAAATGGCTCAGTATCTTCAGATGGAACAGTTACAAAGAGGACTTCTATGGTACTCATGCTAATGGTGAGGAAACAAAACGCAAGGTACTCATTTTTCAAAATATATAGCACAAGTTTTGAGAAGGAGCAAGGAAAATGACATTAAGGGACATTAACCCCAACTATCACAATTCTCAGTGCCACATCAGTATCCCATAATGAACCACTCCTATGTCCCATGGTGTGTGGTATTGGGTGGTGTTACAGGAGCCACTGGGATGTTTGCTCATGGTGCACTTCATTGTTAGCCAACTCAATCACTCAGGATGAAAACATGCAGTGCTTCCACAAGCAGTGGGGTATGCCTGTGCCATGGCGTAGTTATGGCATCTGCTGTGAACAAGGGAAACTTCTGCCAACTAAAATTTCTAGTATACATATAAGCGTAAGTTAATGCTGCCTCAGGCAGTGAACAGAGGTTGGGTGTTACTGTAGGGTTGCTGAGCAAACAATATGCAGACAGTATTGATTTCTCCAGCCAAAGGTCATCTCCTCCAATGGACTTCAAACCCAAACACCCGCCCCAGAGTCCTGCCATAGGAACCCTAGTAAGGACCCCAAATGTGCCTGTGCCTCAACTGTGTACTAAGGGGGTTTAAATAAGGCTGAGGTTTGGAGAGGTATCCTGGGCATGGTTAAGCAGAGTTCTGCAGAGGTTTTGCATGGTGCACAGCCCCCAGGCAGTGGGTGCTTAAATAGCATGTAGGATTAACCAAATCCCAGAATAACCTATAAACAGGAAGACAAAGGTTACTAAAATATATCTGAACTCCCCATTGCTTCTGGCCTGCTCCTGTGATTGTAATTTTACTAAATGATAATGAGAAACAACTTAAAATAGCATTTCATTATCTGGTCATTATTTCCCTGGGATTGTAATTGCTTTGTCCTTGATTGTATGTGCTTTTCCCCTTATTTTGTTTTAAGGTTCATATAATCTGATATACTTTTGTTCTATGAAAATGACCACAATTATAATACTCTAATGCTGCACTCTTTTCTCTCAAATAGAAGAAAAATCCTGAGTGGATGTAAGACATTTCTTGTACCCGTGTTGAAGTAGAATGATTGGTAGTATACTCTAAAGTTTTAGAAGATACAAAAATATGAACGTTGCAGACGCATCCCCTTACCTTCTCCAAGAGTTTGAGTTTCAGTCGGGTCATGTGATCTGCCATTGTAGGGTCTGTCATTATGGCAACCTTTCAGACTGCACAGATAAACTATCTTTTAATTTCAGTTCTCTCTCATTTTAACTCCAGGATCTTCACTGCAGACTTCACAAAAAGTATCTTCTGAAGATAGAGACAATAAAAAAATATTTTGAAGTCCAAATGAATGTCAAAAACCAACAAAAAAATCCCAAGCACAATGTTTTTTGCTGTTTCTCTCTTAATGCATCCTCTTCTGCTGTGGGTTAGTAAGGATCTCTGCAGTTTTGCTCATCTTGAATGAGAATGTCCCTCTCTTCTTAATTGCTGCTAGCTTTTCACTGGAAGTGTCACTGATCCCAGCTCTGTGTGTCGTGGTCTTCTGACTAGCTCTGAGCCTAGGCCAGGGAGCCCGGTTGCTAAGTTTGCAGCGTATGTCTACAACATAAACAACTTCATCTCCAGGTGTAGGTAGCTATGTGATTTTTGTACAGTGAACTCCCAACACATCAAATGGAGACCAGAACTTAACGGTATAAAAGAGTATTTCTGGTTCAGTAATATGAGGCCCATATCAAAAACTAGTAGCACTGGCTCCAGGACTGCACCCACCAAAAGTCTTATAGTACTTTCTGTCTTTAATAGGAATTTTCATCCAAAATGTTCTGCTGGTTGGTGATGAGTTTTTTAATAATGAAGGAGACTGTTACTTATCCTGTATTACAGGTAGTAGTAAGGCATGGCTAGCAGCCTCTGTCTCTCAGCCCAGCAAAGCTGATCTGGTAAGGAGGGGAAAACAACTTGCACCAGTTACATGAACAAAACAGGAATCAGAAGACAAGAGTAGATTTGGGAACCAGACATAGTCATGTTCTTGGTTTGCTCCTGAGGAAGCACAGCTATAGGTTGGTCCTTACTTGAAACTTGTGACAGTCACAACTGAGCCAGCTTGATCAGTTTATTTTTTTTTTCCCAGTAGACTACTCCTGGTTTGCCAGAAGAGGAACATGTCAGGGGTGTTGTTACAGGTACCCCAGAGTGAAAAACTTACAATGGGTAGAAAACATTGTGTTCCTAAATGTTGCTGATAGTTCTTCTACTGCTTATATCTGTGGTGGTCTTTCCAGACAGGGGTCCCAACTCTGGGAGACCTTCACTAAGGTCCTTGGCTTGACTTTCTGGGAACATGCCTACTAGAGAAAGCTAGGCAGAGATGACATCCCGTGTGAGAGGCACCTGGTTGTGGAGTCCCTCAAAGGGAGACAGCTCAGCAGCAAAACATCTGGGGACACAAGGACCTTGTCAATGGAGGGAGGATGTCAATGGATACATAGAAATGGAGGGAAGATGCTAGATATCTCAGAAACACTTAAGTGATACTGTGGGAGGGAGGTGGGGCAGAAAAGTGGTCGCATTGCAGAGAGGATACTGGTTGCCACTGTACTCAGTCTTCCACTGCCCTTACCCCACAACTTGTCCTATCCATCAGTCAAGAACAATGCTGCAGCCCTGCTTTCAAAAGTAGATCAAACCCTAATGACTGAGGAGGGAAGACTCAGATCCCCTCAGTTGGATGGCTCACAGACACTGCCCTATCATGAAAAGACAAGTGGGAGAAGCAGCTGGAGGGGCCCTTCAGAGGGAATAGAGACACACATCTGTTGAGTCAAGCCTGTAGCCAAGGAGGCAGGCTGCCTGCCTGAAGCTCCTATCCATGATTTTATGCATAGGTTACCAAGGCTCAGGTGACCTCTTGATCACAAACAAAGCAGCAGGATTTTGTCTGAGGGTTCCTGTTGACTTAGAATCACAGAAAGTTAGGATTGGAAGGGGCCTCAGAAGGTCTACTCCAACCCCCAATGGATACTATCCTTATGTTTTTGGAGGTGTGCTGAATAAGTGCCATCCATGCAGTATTTTAGTCTTTGCAAGTAGAAAGTCTACTTTAATGTCTAGAATAATGAATGCAAGATGTCAGAAAGCAACTGTTACTCCTCCACATTTCTGTAGAGCAGGGGTGTCCAACCTTTTTGAATATGGGGCCGGATCACGAACTTTTTATCACCCAGTGGGCTGGCGAGCCATATTCAAAGACATCACAGGTATTATATCAGAAAGTGATGTTATGTGACTTTTGACACCAATGAAGTTGCAGGGGTTGACATGGTGCTGCAGGAGTCGCTTGGCTACAACTGGGTTGACCTGGTGCTGGAGAAGCCGTGGGGCCAGGCCAGGGTAAACCGGTTAACCTGGGGCCCGCCCGGCCTGCCGGTGCCATGCCCGAGTTGACATGGTGCTGCAGGACCTGCTTGGGCAGAACCGGGCCAGCACTGGTCAGGAAAAGCAGCATGCAGCTGAAGCCAGCTTCTCATGTGCTGCTGGGGACGGGAGGAGGCTGGCCAGGTCTGCACTGGCCAGCAGAAGTGGTGGCAGAGCCGCGTGCCGCTTGGGACTGACCGGTGTAGGCTTGTCCAGGCCCGAGCGGCACACGGCTCTGCCGCCGCTTCTGCTGGCCGGTGCAGACCCAGCCGGGCTCCTCCTGTCCCCAGCAGCACACGAGAAGCGGCCCCGTCGGGGCCTTGCACGAGGGTGGCCGGGTCTGGAGAGCCACAGCGCCCGGGGGGAGACTGGTTGGGGGAGCAGGCGCTGCCTTGCTGTGGGGCAGGGCAGGGCAGGGCAGCGGGGCTGGCTTGAAGCAGGCGGGTGAGGAGGCAAGTGGGGGCTGCCAGTGCCAGCAGCCGTTGCTTGGCCTCCTGTGCCGGGCTGCTCCCCCGGGCCCGGCAGGGGTAAGCAGCTCCCCTCCCCTCGCTGCCAGCTGGGGCCTGTGGGCTGGCCCTGCCCGCCGCGGCCGTGGCCCCGCTGCCACAGCTCTGTGCTCCGCTGCTGGTGCCGTGGCTCCACGCTCCGCCACAGTGGCTCCGCACTGGCGCTGCTGGCGCTGTGGCTCTGTGCTCTGCGGCGGCGGCAGCATGGCCGCTGCTGCCTTGGGCCAGATAAAATGGCTTGGTGGACCGCATGGCGGCCTGTGGGCCGTATGTTGGACAAGCCTGCTGTAGAGCATTCTGGATGGGCTCCTTTATGGACTGTAATTCAAAAAGCCAATGGGATTACCCCCATTTGTAAAATTAAACAAATGGTGGGGTAAGCATAAATCTTGACATGGCTGTGATCTGAAATGAAATGAATTGTGGAAAGTGAAAAAAGAGCCTAGGAAGAAATGATGTGCCAAGGCTGGGCAGCAGGGCTAGTGCCAGAGCTGAGAAAAGACCTAAGGTCTTACAAATGTCAGAACTGGTTCCTGGCCATTACAGCTGCTTGGAGTCGTCATTTTGATAGCTAAAACTATCAAAATAGTGATAAAAATGCAAAATCTGTCTGCACACGTCACGTGCATTTGTTGAAAAGTTGGTGTAGCTATGGAGGGACAGGAGAGAAGTGTGATTTGTGAGGTGAGGTAACATACAGGTTTCCTTCACTTTATACGGGTTCTGTATGTGTGAATACACTTCTATGCAATGACCCTTTTTATACCAAAAATTCATTGTATGCGAGGTAAATTCACTCTTATGTGATCGGTGTGGTGGAAGCCCGCAATCAGCTGCTTTGTGTGGTGCACTGTGGGAGTGACACACCAAAATATAGTCTCCTGTGTGGATCTGTGCTCATTCCTCATTGTCTGAGACATGTTTCTGTAGGTGCCATCCCCATTATGATAGTGCCCTGTGCTTGTATGTACAGGCAGTCCTCAGACTTATGACATAATTGGCTCCTGAAAATCACGTCTTAAGTCGAAACATTGTAACTCGGAACCAATTTTCCCACAGGAAACAATGTTATAAATGCGGGATTGGTTCTTGAACCAAGGCCTGATACCCTATTTTCATAAAAAATAACCCAGAATTTTGTACTCAATTAATTATCGATGCGTAAGATTGCTACATTAATGTAATTATATTGTAAATAGCAATCATATAGATTTGGAAGGACTTCTTTGAGGAGATTTTGCTGGACGTTTTGAAGGGTTCTTGGCTGGAGTCTTCTCAGCAGTCTTGGCTGCAGGTTTTTCTGGAGTCTTGTCTGCTTTCTTAAAGAAAGTGGCCAAGGAAGTTTGGACAGATGTTCTCCAGGGAGATGGGTGACACAGTGAACTTGTTTGCTGGCATGGCTTGGCATCAGATCAAGTGTTATAAAGTCAAAACCGATGTCATAAAGTTGAAACAGGGTGTCAATTTATAAACGTTGTAAGTGCGAAATGCTGTAACTCGAAACGTTGTAAGTCGAGGACTGCCTGTACTGTCTGCTGTTGGTAAGTACCAAAATTGTCTCGTAAAAGTGGTAGAAGTGAGTCTGGGGGTCAGTATCGTTGAGGTCTTGGAAGGTATCCCTATTTGTTACTTTGTAAAGTGGGTTCCCTTTATGCGAATTTGAGTTATGCGCCACTTTCCAGGAACACATGTACAGCATAAAGCGAGGGAAACCTGCATTTTTATTGGACCAACCTACGTTGTCAGGCAGAGTAGGGACTGAATCAGAGATGGATAAGCTTTTCCAGAGCCTGCGCTTACTTTGTCAGAAGAGATGAAGGCAGAGTAGCACCATAGGATGAAATTACATATTACACTTAGACCATATTAAGGACATTTAAAGTGTGAGCATCAGCATGTTAAAACTGGTTAACGCCTGCTAAGTGCCTTGTGAGCATCTCCAAGTCACACCTTCAGGCGAGGGTCAGTGGTGGGCGGTGCCACCCAGCTCATGTCGGGGTAACTTGTTTGCTCGAGCTGAAATGAGCCATTCCAGTCCTCCAGCATCCCAGGATGCACCACTCCCAGTGCCCCCCTCCCCCAGTCTTGATACTTAGCCACAACCCAGCTCCCCAGCGCTCTAGGGGCAAGAAAAGCCAGTAGCCCTTGCCACGAGACAGCACTGCTTAGCACACTCAGGGTAGGGCTATGGGCGCTGTGGCAGGGGCAGACCCCTCGGGAGCTCTGGGGCAGGAACAGGGCCTCTACACAGGAGACAAGGTTCTCATCCAATGCACCAAATGCCCTGATGGAAAATACGTAGGAGACACCGAACAACAACTGTGCACCACAATGAATGCACACCGGAAATCTATCAAAGACAGAAATACCCAGTTACCTGTGGGGGCGCATTTCTCACAAGAAAACCACTCTCTCTCCAATCTCTCAGTCCTGATCCTCAAAGGAAACTTACAAAACACTTCCCAGAGACCAGCCTATGAACTCCACTTCATCAACCTCCTGGATACTAAAAATTATGGACTAAATACAGACGTTGGATTTATGACACATTACAACCTGCCTGACATCTGACTCCCCAGGTATCTCTCCACTTTCATCCCCCACCCCTGTCTCTCACCCACTGACTCCTCAATCTACATTTTCACTGACTACCTGTCTTGTACGCATACCAGCCCGGCCCCTGGCTTCTTTTCACTCCATCCAGGAAGAGCACACACCAACTGCTGAAACTTCCTCAGCCTGACGAAGGGTTTTTGAACCCAAAAGCTTGCTTAAAATTTTTTTTCCAACTATTTAAGTTGGTCTAATAAAATATATCATATTTACCCAAAGAACCTTGTCTGCCTATGTCCTTAGACCAACACGGCTACAACCTACACCCCTCTACACAGGAGGGCGTTTAACCCCCAACGAGAGGGGCGCTCACCGCCCGCCCCTCGCGGGGAAAGGGCACTCCCAGCGCCAGAAGCAGCAAGGGACTTGGAGCGTGACCAGGCCCACCGGTGGCCGGGCAGTTAACTGCGCCGCAGCGAGACAATACCAACCCTACCCGGTCCCAACTGTCACCCCCGGCTCGCGCGGCAAAACAGGCGCGGGGGAGGGGGGGACAGAGCTCCCCAAAAGAGGGATGGGGCTTCTCGCTGCTGAGGGGCCGGATCGGGTTTCCCGGGGCTGTAGACTCCACTCCGTGATTGGCTAGTGTCAGCGTGGGGGCGGGGCTTGGCTACGGGGCGGTTTGAATCGACCCATGGGGTGGGGGCGGCCCGCAGCGCCGCGAGGTAAGGAGCCTCCCCATTAGCGCTTCCTTTGGCGTTGGGGCAGCCCGGCGGCGGCTCTGTCAACCGCTTGTGAGGGCTCCGCCCACTCCGCGTGAGTGGGCGGAGCTAAAATAACGGTTCCTAGTGCCATTGGCTTGGACCCCTAGTTCTGAGTCACCATTGGTCAGCGAGTACACCCGTCCACGGAGGCGCGGTCCACTGAGCCTGGGGGGGAGACGGCGCGATCCCCAAGACTCCTAATTGGCTGAGCCTTGTGCGGCCTGCTCGGTGATTGGTCCGAGGCGCTGGAGGGCGGGGACGGGTGGTGGAGCGGCCATGACCGAAAGTTTGCTTGCCTGCCCCTCCCCCGCGTGACAGTTTGGCTGGAGAGTTGGTCTTTGGGGCGAGACCTCCCTGCCCCCTGCGGCCGGAGGCCCTTCCCCCCCAGCGATGGAGGACGAGGAGCGGCAGAGGAAGCTGGAGGCTGGCAGGGCCAAGGTGGGCGCGCAGCGCCGGCCCGCGGGGGCATGTGGAGCTCGGACTCCTGCGTTCTTTCCCCAGCTTCGGCGGAGCCACCG
>NW_005842017.1:969860-973762 GCF_000455745.1 Alligator sinensis
CGCCCCCCCCCCCCCCCCCCCCAGCGCCGCGGGGCCCGGCTGGGGGCGCAGGACGCAGCCCAGGCATTGGATGCAGGAGGCTGAGGGGAGCCCCCGTGCACAGCACCAGCTATTGACACTGGTCGGCTTTCAGTCTCCTATAAATAGGCAGCTGGGAAGGGCGGAAAAACGATTTGGAGACCTTGGGGATTTAGCCAGGCCGATGCCCAGCTCAGCTAAATGTTGCTTGGGTGGGTGCCAGACCCACTGCGGTAGGTGCCACTAGGTCAAAATCGGTGGGGGGGTGTGTGTGAAAATTCTGTACATTTCAAAATAGGGGTGTGTGTGTGCCGGTGTGCACTTCGCTCTGGATTTCCCCTGGGAGCACCTGCAGTACTTGCCCTGGGGAGCCTTCTGCTCTGGGGGTGGAACTTCTGTTCCTTCAAAACCTCAGCCGATTCCCTTGACTTACAATCTGCTGCTGTGTTTTTAACATTTCAATGTGTCACGGAGGTTCTGTACTATCTGTGTTAGCAAATAACTTTTTTTTCCACCAAAGTATTGACGACTGAGTTGTCAGTGGCAGTCAGTTGCAGTTTAAAAGTAGGGGTCTGACAGCCAACATACAAGTTGTGTAGTGTGCGGCTTTGGTGACTGATAAACGCTGGGGAGTATATCACAGTCATTGTAGAGATACAGGCAAACCCCACTTAGCACTCTTCATCGGTTCCCAAAGAAATAAGTGTTAAGTGGGATAGCCTTAAGCGAAACCAATTTTCCCTGCTGCCAGCGGTATGATGCCGGTGAGCAGTATAATGAGACTTCCTGAGTGTTAAGTGGGATCGGGTATCAACGTAAAATGAGTGTTATAATGAAATAGTGCTAAGTGAAACGGCGTTGAGCAGGGGTTGCTTGTACTCATTTCCCCCATTGAGTAGGAGGAAGCTTGATACTTGAGTGGGCAGAATGATGAAAAAGTTTCCCAGTTATCTGTTATTACATTTGTAGGTTCTGATATGGCAAACACTTCAGACTGTCATTAACCTGTGCAAATGTATAGTCCTGTTGTGTTTAGGGATCTACCTGTGCACATACATTTTCAGTATCAATACCTGAAAGTATTCACTTTCTCACTTGTACTGTCTTCACTGTCTTGTACCTCGCTGAGCATATTGTTAGTACACTGTACTTAGTCTGTGTTAAGTATAGAGTTTTAGGATGGTTCTGCCTGCCCTTGCACAGCATGTGCACTGTATGCAATATATATATGATAAATGCATGTTAAGTATGCTGCCCAGTCAGAGATGCAGTATTAGCAGCCTCAAAACTGCCTAGCTCTCTTCATTTTCAAGATTTCTAATAGCCCAACAGTGACTACTAGAGGCCTTGTACATGAGGGGAGTTAGGTATGAAGCAGATGAGCTCCCAGTCATTTTCAAGTCTTCCAACAGCAGTCCTTTGACAGCTTCATCCTTTTCACTTTTACTAGTGCGCTTTAGCTGGAGTACAGTTAAGTGAGGTTGAAAGCTGCTGTGCACTCAAATGGTTTATACTAGTTGTACCCAACCTTTTATGCCAGCGGGTTGGACTGGCAGTGCCGGTCTGTCCATGGGTGGGATTCAGCTGGTATTCCCAGTGCAGTGCCCCAGTTAGGCGTGATGGACACCACCTGGTCATGCAAAGCAGGGCAGGGTGGCCCCAATGCAGCCCCATAGGGGAAAGGAGCATGACCCAACCCCATGGAAAGAGAAGGGGGCGTGGCCAGGCCCCAATCTGGCTACAAGGAAGGGAGTGAGGTCCAGCCCTAAACAGGGGGAGGGGTTGTGGCCAGGCCCCAGTGGGAGGAAGGGGGTGTGGCCAGGCTCTGATCCAAAAGTGGATCCCTGGTTAATCCTGTGGGCTGCGGCTCTGCATGCTATATTGGGTGGACGGTGGTGGCACAGGGCCTGATCCTGCTAAGGAGGGGCAGCAGGGGGTCTGAGCTCAGTGCACAGTGGTGACTCTTTGCAACTCATCTGGCCTGCAGGGCCAAAAGGTTGAGTGCCACTGGTTTATATGCTTACCTAATATGCAGATAATCAACATTTTTTTGCAATGTAAGCAATAAGTAAAAACTGGAACTGTCTTTGTGTTATGCTGTTAAGTGAATTATGCACTTACCTAGTTGGCATGTCAGTGGACTATGCTGTTCTTTATGTGAGGTAACTGTAGAAGAAGTACTATTGTACTTTCATTATATCAGTTTTGGTAGTGTAAAGTTTATTGGATGTGATGTACCATGCATATCCAGTATTTTTGTTTCGTTGACGGTCTGGTTTCTAGGTAGGAAAATGGCATAATCTTGTAATAATACAGGGAGATAGCATGATCAATTGGATAAGACGCTGAATTTGGCATTTGTGTAATATGGGCTGTCTTCCCATGTAGTTTGTAACCTGAAACTGGTCTAATGTTAGCATATTTGATGCAGTGTGATTGTAGCACCTTAGCCAGCTGAAATGTGAAGTTGTAACGTTACAGTTTTAATGTTTTATTTGAGGCTGTTGTTTTGACAAAAGTTCATATTTAGTGACTTTATATTTTTTGTTTTCTACAAAGAGAAAAAAAGTCATTCTTGTTCCTTAGCATCACTTTCCAACTCATGATGCAAACCTCATAATGGATTTTATGGTAGTACTCAGTAGAAAACTGGTAGCAAAATATTGTTGTAATCTCCCTAGTGTTAAATAATCCAAAAGTGCAGTATCTGATTATGGTAAGAAAAATATGATAGTCATGTTTCAAATGAAGCAATAGTTCTCACCTGTTGTACAGCTGTTATTTGCCATCTGCAGAAGAATAAGAATTTTAAAGCTCTATGCATGCTGTCAGTGTTGTATCTTGGTCTAGCTTAGTTGAATTTTGTCAAATGTTTAATTTTTGTGGACTGAAAGTTTACATTATACAATCCCAAATTCACAGATTGCTACATAAAAATCAGTGTGGCTGTTATAGCTCTACTCCCTGAAGTTGGATAGCATATTTGCATTTCTATTTGTGTCTTCCATATCTTAGTACTTTTCTTTTAATGAAACTTATTATCCAGCTTCTGTCCTTTATGAACCTAAACTATATTAATTCCTAATTTTTGTAGTTCTGATAGGGGCCTTAATTCTGTAAGTTGTTCTGCAGCCATCTGGAGCACTACTGGCTTCAGTGAGTCTCTTTATGAGAGTTGGTTAACACAGAGCAACTTGGAAGAAGAGCAGTGTGCATTACATCTGGGTGCCTATGGAGCTCCTTTTCTGGCCTCCAGTGCTGCCCCTGAGTCTCTGTTGACCCTTGCACCAGCCCTGGCCAGTCCAAGATCCATGTTGCTTCCTCTCCAGCCAGTCTGGGACTATACTACATGCAGTGGGCATCCCAGTCTAGTGGGAGAGGTCCCATGTGTGGCATGGATCTTGGACTAGCTGGACCAGAAAGTCTGGGACTGTACCGTATGTGGCATCCATCCTCTGCCCTCCAGTCTCTGGTCTAAGACTGTGCCTTCGGGCAAGGAGGGCAGCATGCACCATGGGCACTGGATTGGGAATGGGGGAGGAAGTGCAGGGAGGTCTGTGAGCCAGATCCAGCTTGTGGACTGGCCCCATGCCACTCATTTGGCCTCATGGGGCCAGATGAATGACATCTCTGCATTCATTCACTCTGTGTAGGTCAGTATAGCTCCCTGTTTTAAAGAAGATATGTATAGTTCATTTAAACATTTTTTTTCCTTAAAACAGTTACTTATTTACATGGCCTTCGTTGTAAGGACTGGCTAGTTAGAATGTGGAGTAAACTTAGTTTGTCTTACTCTTCAGTTTACTTATGTAAACTGGTGGTACTCATATAAGCTGCACCCCTGGATCCACTCAACCCAGCTAGCCGGGCCTCAGAGACTCCTC
>NW_005842017.1:973787-984520 GCF_000455745.1 Alligator sinensis
GTTTGCCACTGAGTAGGAGGGCCCTCCTGCCCTGTGGGAATCCCTTTCCCTGGCAACTTCTCTCCCCCAAGCTTCTCCCCCTGTACTCGGCCTTAGTGAGGCCGCAGCTGGAGTACTGTGTCCAGTTTTGGGCTCCACAATTCAAAAAGGATGTGGAGAAGGGTGAGGGAGAGTCCAGAGAAGAGCCATGCGCATGATCAGAGGTCAGGGAAGCAGACCCTACGATGACAGGCTGAGAGCCCTGGGGCTCTTTAGCCTGAAAAAGCACAGGCTCAGGGGTGATCTGATGGCCACCTACAAGTTTATCAGGGGTGACCACCAGCATCTGGGGGAACGTTTGTTCACCAGAGTGCCCCAAGGGATGACGAGGTCGAATGGTCACAAACTACTTCAAGATCGTTTCAGGCTGGCCATAAGGAAGAACTTCTTTACTGTCCGAGCCCCCAAGGTCTGGAACAGCCTGCCACCGGAGGTGGTTCAAGCGCCTTCATTGAACACCTTCAAGATGAAACTGGATGCTTATCTTGCTGGGATCCTATGACCCCAGCTGACTTCCTGCCCTTTGGGCAGGGGGCTGGACTCGATGATCTTCCGAGGTCCCTTCCAGCCCTGATGTCTATGAAATCTATGAAACTTGCGACTCTCTGGGGCCTGATGAGGCTGCACTCGTTTCTCCTGGTGAGACGTCTCCTCCCTTGGCAGGGAGTTCTCAACTGCTCAAGGCTCTCCCACCCTTTGGCCCTCTCTTGGCCCTGTGCACCATCTCGTGCACTGGTGGCCCCTCTCACCCTGTGCACCGCTAGCCCTTGCCTTGTGCAAGGGGGGAAGGGGTTGGAGACTTGTGTGGCCTGGCATGGCACCCGGGGTCTTGGTCTGCTCCTGGACCCTCTGTGTACTGACTCGTACGCCACCTGCCTAGCCTTGTGCCAGGGTTGGAGACCTGAGCTGACGTGTGCAGCTCCGAGGTCTCAGTCCATTCCTGGACCCTCCATGTACCACCCTGTACACTGTGTGCCCAGCCTGTGATGGGGTTGGAGACCTGAGCCACCATGTGCAGCTCTGGGGTCTTGGCCCACTCCTGGGCCCTCTGTGCACCGGGTGCCCAGCCTCATGCAGGGGTTGGAGACCTGGGCTGCTGCGTGCAGCTTTGGGGTCTTAATCTGCTTCCAGACCCTCCATTTACTGATCTGTGCACTATTTCCACACTCCTTCATGGTGGGACTGGGGACGCAGCCACTTGCTACTCCTTGCCCGACGAGGTGTTTTCTGGGAGCTTCTGGGGCAACTGCTCTGCCCCACTGGCCAGCTCTGCCAGCTCTTCTTAGCCCTCTTCTTCATCCCTTGTCCCCGTGTACTGGGCACTCTGCCTTTTTATCCTCTTTGGAGGCTCCACCCCTGGATTGCAAATGGACCAATTGGAGAGAGGGGGTGTTAGTCCCCTCTTTGGTCCAGCTCTTCTGGGTAGAGGCAGGGCAAGCCTCTCCCCTGCTATCACCCGATTGGTGGGGAAGGGGAAAAGTCCCTTGAGCATCCTTGAAACCAGCGTACCGGGCTGCTGCCGGTAAGCCTACCACACTTGGGTTAATACTCCTTTCCGGTAAAAGTAGCCATACTACAAAATAACGCTTGAGCTATGCAGAGCAGTTGTGTTAAAAGCTGATCACTTGTAAAAATTTGATTTCTAGCTTGTTTTTCTTTGATGGGCTGGCCAACTTGGACATAGTTATCTGTGTTAGTCTGAAGTTAAGTAGAAGGCAGGATAGAGTCGCATCTTATGGACTGACCAAAGTAGGTATATAACACAGGCTTTCATGAGCTGGAGCTCACTTCATCAGATGCTGTGAAAGGATATGTAGAAAGCAGAGCTGAAGGTCACTGATGAAGTGAGCTTCAGCTCACAAAAGCTTTTGCTAGCTAGCTTCCTATCTATTGTCAGTCTACTTTGGTTAGTCTGTAAGGTGCAAATCTACTTTGCCTTCTACTCAACTTGAGTTAAAAACAAGATAATCCTTCAAGCAAGAGTTTTTGTGTGTGAATAGAATTTGAATGAATTCTAGGGAAAATGAGTTCTTAGAAATGACATGAGATTGTGAACTGCACTACCCTATAATCCCTAAATCAGCAGGCAGATGCCATAAGGACAGAACAAGATAGACCTCAGTTCAGGGCAAGTACAGGAAAAAGTAGTATGCTGCTGGTAGCTAATGATCTGACTATAGTCACTGTAATGCCCCTAATATACAGAAACACTCTGCAGGACCCCAGTTATGGCAGGCAGAGGTAGATATGTAGTGTCTTTCATACAGACCCATAGACGATTCTAATTAAAAATGTTATATAGCATCAGTCTGTAATAACTTTTTTTGCTTACTTTTTGATACCTGAGGCTCACTAAGCAAGGTGGAGTCGCTGGTAGCATAGAGCCATTTTACCAAGAAAGAGTGAGTTATCTGTGACTAGTGGAAGTGGGTGTGTGGGATTCTGTTCTTCTCCAGACCCTAGCATGTTCAGTTGGAAAAGGGTAGCTTTTTCATAGTAAGGAAGAAGAGAAATACCATCACCCCTAGCAGGATGATAAGCTACCACTCAAGAAAGTTTGGACCTCAACGTTTATCTAAACTTTTGTTACAGGTCTTACCAAATATTTAGGCAGTGTTGGAGTGATGTAACCATGATGGTCAGGGAAATACATGAGAAGCAAGGATTTCTGTGGATGATACCTTTTATTAGACTCAAATAAAAGAGATCATCTATAAAAAATCGTTTTTTTCCCAAATGTGTTTCTTTTTTAGCATGTCCAATATACCCTGTTTAAATGCATAGACTGAAAAAACACTATGCACTTCGTTACTTAATGTAACCAATGCCACTTAAGTACAGGGGGTTGTCAGTACTGTGGGTATTAACAGTGCAAAGCTCCCTTTTATTTGTAAGGTTTTTAATAGCATCCCTGAATCAACTATTAGAAGCCTTGAAAATTAGGGGAGATGGCAGCTGTGAAACTGATGAATTCCTGTCATTTAGGCTTCTAATAGCAGTCTTATAACAGCTGCTTCCACTTCATTACTTCTGTGCAGTTTACTTTGTAACTTAATTCTAGTCCTTTTAACAGTAAGGCTGAAAGATGCTATGCGCTTGTGTGGTTTATGCAGTTAATTGTTATGTAGATGACAATGTAAGCAATACAGAACAAATTGGGACCTGCAATGCAGTTAAGTGAATTATGTATTTCAGTGGTGTGCATCTAAGTGGATTTTGCTGTACATCATTTAATTTTCTTTGTTTGGTGATACTTTCACCATTGTGTACTCATGGCAGAGAGAAAAACAACTGGTTACCCTGTTTTTAAACACCTCTGAAAACATTTCCTTTACTCAAGGGTTTCTTCAGATGTTGCAGGGAATGTAGCAAAAGAAATTCAGGCTCTGGAATCATACATTTAAAATCAGGTTGGAGCATAAAAATATACCAGTTTAGTAGTACTGCAAGAAATGTTTAGATAGTAGTCAGTATCATATGATTCTAAGACAAGTCCTCAAATTACTTAAGAGGTAATGATATCATAGCAGTATAATTTTAATTTTGAAAGCATATACAGTTAATACTGCCATGACTATATAGTAGATTGAATGTAAGGGAAAGACGTATTGGCACTGTATAAATCAAGAAGTGTCAGATATTCAGTTTTATCATGTGCCCTTCATTACTGGAGCTGGGGTTAGACAAGCAAGCAAAATAAAGGATTTTGTGCCCACATTCTTGCATTGCAAAGAAACGTGAATGAGGAAGTGTCATGCTGTGATGTGGGAATGTGACCTTGCATACTGTTATGGTGTACACTACAGTTTATTTACTGTTGGAACACTTGTGTGTCTGAAGTTGGTTTTATGTGACCTTAACCTTTATTACAAGGTTTGAGAGAGGTAGTTAGCCATGGTAATCTTAAGTTAGGTGGAAGGCAGGGCAGGACTGCTGACATTAGAGACTAAATCAATGAAGCTGTAGTTGTGGTCTTTCTGAGTTTTTTGCATCACAAAAACTAATATATTATTTTTCTGCAGTCAAAGAAGTGAAAATTAAGAGCTGGCATTTTCTGAGGGGTACCTTGATTCTATCCAGGAGTGTCTTGAGTCTAAAAAGGTTGAGATCCGCTGGACTAGCTGGTTCAGTGGTTCTCAAGCTTTCGTAGGTGACAGCCTACTTTGCCAAATGTTATGAATGGATTTGAAAATACAACACTTTTCGTCTTTACTAAGTGCTGCCACACAAGCATATTATGCTACCAAACCAATTTATTAACAAACCCAACAGTATATAAAGGAAGAAAGTATCAATGAAGCCATTACAGACATGTCAGCTGTCTGTCTACAACTACATATTGTTAATGGATACTGTCTGTGTTCTGCTGCCTCCACCCCTTGCTCCCAGGCTGTACCCTCCAGCCCGGCTGGCTCCTGGAGGGAGCTGCCCAGGCAGGCAGAACCCTGTCCTACCCGAGGCAGCACTGAGGTGCCACATAGTGGGGCTGGGCAGTCAGGACAGGGTCTGGGCGGCATGGCAGGGAGGTGCCATGGGCAAGCCAGCCCAGTCAGGCCCTTAGGAAGGCGGGGTCTGGGCAGGAAGTGGGGGCTGCCCCAGGGCTCTGTGGGCTCAAGCTGTGGTGGGCAGGCAGGCGGGGGTGCCCAGTGGCACCTGTGGTGGGGCCTGGCCCGGGCTGCACAGCTCTGCAGGGATGGGCCACAGCCACCCTGCGCATTTGAGGATGATGCCTGGCTAGGGCGGGGCACTGTGCTCAGGGCTTTTCCCTCTCCGGGATCGGCCTCCCTGCACGCTGGACACAGTGCAGGCAGGGCAGAGCTGTCCCCAGTGCAGGGGCCTGGCCACGGGAGTCCCCTGGAGCCTGGGAACAGCCGCTGCGGCTGCCTCAGCCTGCCCGGTTCCTGGCCTTGCCCACCCACAGCTCCCCTCAAAGGGGTAGGGCTGGGGCAGGCACTGCGTAGAGCCGCTGCACTGCTGGCTTCTGAGCGCCGGCTGCGGTGGCTGTTCCCAGAGCCTGGGGAACAGTCTGTGGCTGCAGCTCCCACTTGCTATGTACCCGACTGGCACAGAGACCAAGTAGGGAGCTCCCTGAGCCCGGTGTCCTGCCCCAGCCAGGCAGTGTCCCTTCGTGGGCAGGGTGGCTGTGCCCCATCCCCGTGGAGCTACACAGGCCGGCTGGGCCCCACTTCCAGTGCTGCTGGACCCCCACTGTGGCCCAAGTAGCGGAGCCCTGGGGCAGCCCCTGCTCCCTGCCTGACACCAGCTCTCCTCCAGCTAAAGTCTTCCCAAAGGCCTGGCCAGGCCAGCCCAGTCTGCCCACAGTGACTCCCTCAGTGCCTGCTGTTCCTTGCTCCTCTCTCCCTCTTTCCCCCTCATCGCAACATGATTACCAAGAAAAAAAAATTCACAAGTACAAGGCAGTTCATGAAGTTTTATTTATTGTTATCAGGTTTTGAATTTTTAGAAAGCCTGGTATTTCCTGTAAAAAAAAAAAAAAAAAAAAAAAAAAAAAAAAATGGGGAGTTTGTAGACTTGTCCCCAATCTTCCCCGAAAAAAAAACAACCCAAAAGCAACATTAATGATTATTAATTGTATTAAATACACAGTGCATCCTGCCATGTACCCCCTCCGCCCCAGTTTTGTTTTTGTGGTGTGCCGGCACTCCGGCACCTTACAAGGTAGACATTGTGGTTTTTTTGGCACTCTGGCAAAAAGCGTTGCCTATCCTGTTGTATTCTATCCTGTTTAATCTGCTTACTTTTTTGCTTGCGACATGATTGAGGACAACAGCTCATATAACATCAGGGACCTTTTATGATCAGTAGTGTTGGAGATCCTTGGAAGATATTACTGTTTTTGATAACAACACATTTCCAGGGCACCAGGCGGAAATGAGGGTTTTTATTTTTTGTTTTGTTCTGTGTGTGTTTGTGGTGTTTTTTGCTCACCTCATGAACAAACAGCAGATCAAGGATTATATGGCCAGTTGAATATGGATGCACCTTTTGGAAACTTCCATTCCTGGAAGTCTCTTGGACTTTCTTGAGGTTCTTCTACCTGTATAGGTGCTTCTACGACTATCTCTTTCAAGGAGAGATGCAGGAGCAATTTGTGTGACCATTAACAGAATGCTGATTTTGGATGCAGATGCTTGCTAATACCAGAGCTGATTCATACCCTCGCATCTGCTGCAGTCAGGGCAGTCTGCTGGGAACAGAAAGAACCAGAACATCAGGCAAAGAATTCACAAGTGGTTTCATTGCATAATACAGCTACTGAGCTCTACATTCCATATTTTGTATAACAATTCTTATAATATTAGCTAAGCTACAAATCTAGATTTTGCTGGCGCGACTGCATTTTAGAAAATAAGCTTTTAAACTAATATTTTTTTCCTCAGCAAGATGATTGCAAATATAGTTCAGGAATCGTTGGTATATATTAATTTTTTTCTCCTGCTTGAATGGTGACTGTGAAGGTGGGGATAGTTAGGGAGGGAAAGGATAGTAAAGGAAATGTGATTTCTGTTTTCAGCTGAAGCAAAACCCATTCCATTGCATTTAATGTTCTCTGTGTAAATGGACCCAGGCAAGAAGAAGAAAAAAAGGCACATATACTATGTATATCCCCTTTAAGAGGTCCTCTGGAAGGAGAAGTCTTAAGACAAGTCTGTAGAACTTGTACTTCCTTCCAGGCCTCAGTTCAGCAAAACAAAGGGGGTAAGTATAGACATTTGGGGAGGTTAGATCTAGTTAAAAATGGCCACCTGATCCAAGGTAAATCCAGATTGGGGGGACTAGTGGGAGGGC
The DNA here is from genome assembly GCF_000455745.1 of Alligator sinensis. Taxonomy (NCBI): domain Eukaryota; kingdom Metazoa; phylum Chordata; order Crocodylia; family Alligatoridae; genus Alligator; species Alligator sinensis. Next base: position 980,637 of record NW_005842017.1, read on the forward strand.
TTGAGGGGGATTGGTGGTGCAAGCAGCGTCTACAGGGAGGGTTGGGGGGTTGCGGGGGCAAGCAGGGTCTGCAGAGGGGATCAAGGAAGCTAGCGAAACCTGCAGGGGATTGGTGGGAACTGGAAGGGTTTGGCAGGATCAGAGGAGCTAACGGGGTCCACAGGGAGGGCTGGGGGGGGGCTGTCCCACCCTGGGACTATTTTTAGCTCTTCCCTATCCCCCTCCGTAAACCTATTCTCCCCATCCTGACCAGCTTTGATTGGCTCCTGGCACCAGTGAACACTGGTAAAACTGGCACTAAGTGTAGCTTGCGGGCTTGGTGGAGGGGTGGGTGCAGAACGCAGCAGGGTGCTGGGGAGGGGTTGTCCCTCTCCTTCCAGAGGGCGAGTGGTGGGGGGAAGGGGAAAAGGGCTTAGGAGGCTAAATGTAGTGCTGGGGGCAGGTAGGAAAAGTCTAGCCTTGGGACTGGGGTCAGTGGCTATGCTTTCCCAGTCCCAAGACTGTACTGGGAACTGTACAGAAGTTCAGTTAGATCAGATTGGCGATTTTTAGATTGGTCTAATTTTCTTGAACTTCTGTACTGGTCACACTTAGATCCCTAGTTAGGCAAGCCTAAGTATAAGGTCCGTACTTAGCTGAACTAAGTTAGATTGGGTGGCCATTTTTAATGTGATCTGATTTCCCCAAATGTCTGTACCTAGCCAAAGTGATTGGGGTCCCATTTTGCCTGTAACGTGGAACCTGGTTTAGGTTCCACGTGCCTGTCATATTCCCTCACCACCTTCTTTCTATTTATATAACCCTGCTGTGAATAGGTGCAAGGCCTTCCTTGCATATGTCCAGGTTATTCTGGCTATATCCTTAATAGTGTGTGCGTGTGTGCGTGTACACACACGTGTGTGTGTGTGTGTATGGTGTGTGTGTGTGTACACACGCGTGTATATGGAGTGTGTGTGTACATACACGTGTGTGTATGTGTATATACGTTGTATATGCGTATGTGTATGTTGTGTGTGTACACATACATGTATGTGTGTGTATGTATGTGTATATGTGTGTGTATACACACGCATATACATGTATGTGTGTGTAATGTATATGTGTATATATGTTGTATATGTGTGTACACATACACATATATGTATATGTGTGTAGATATAAGTGTATATATGGTGTGTGTGTGTGTGTGTGTATACATACACATATATGTATATGTGTGTGTGTATATATGGTGTATATATGTATGTGTTTATGCATATGTGTGTGTATATTTGTATATATGTGTGTGTGTGCATGTATAATTTTAAGGAAGCTACCCATTTGTCTTGTTTATTAGTGAGTACTTTTGGTATCCAGATATCTCAGTCCAGGTGAATGAGTAAGCCTTGCTGGACTCTCCAGGGTTTCAGTGAATTTAAGTGATAATGTGCTTTGCTTGTTTGCTTGCTTGGGTATTAAACCCTGCAGTCTACAGGCATGAGCAGCCAGAGCTCTTCACTTGGCTAAAAGCTTATTGCTTGAATAGGGATGTAGTGGAAGTACCTGATTCCCTGGTCTTGTCTCCTTTATTGTAGTACTTGGCCTGGGCCAAGTTTTGGCTGCCAAAGTGGCTTATGTCTCTCATTTGAGTTTTTATAGGTTATTGTTAATACTGATAGTGCTATGGTATTAGTAGCCCTGAAATTCACTAGTTCCCCTCATTGTCAAGGTTCTAAGAACAGACTTTTGCTATCTGCTCTTCCTTCCCATAGTTTTTGGGGGTAGCCACTGGTATTTTTTAATGCTGTACATAGAAGCTGAAAGGCCAAATTATGCCTTTCATAATTACAGTAAGTCACAATAAGTCCATACAGATTTTCCACTTACGTGAATGTGAAATTTATGCCAATATTAGGAGTCGTAGTCAATCTGATCTTTGTGTAGCAGCAGAACTTTAATTTTTATTTAAGTACCTTATTGTTTTATTCAGCTTCACTTTATGTGATTGCTTTCCCACTTGGAGAACTCCAGCTGTTTTGTTTCTGATCCTCTTGCTTCTCTTTTCTGTTTTCTTTTTCTGCTGTCTTTGCTTTTCCAACTCCTAACAGCTGCTGATTTCATGACACACTATTACTCTGTGGGCTTCCTTCTGTCCTCTTCCCCATCTATCTGACAAGTTAATTAGTACAATAGCCTGTTGTTGGCATAGAGGCATCAGTAGGGTTAACACCAAGCTGTGGAGAATGGCATTTCCTTTTCATTATAACTGTTTTTAAGGCTGTTTTCTTCCTGCTGTCTCAAGAAGGCAATACTTCGCCCTCTTTAATCTTCATGGGAACTATGTTTAGTAGGGGTGCATTGATTAAAGATTGTTTTTGGCCGATACTTAGAGCTGATTATTAACCAGCCATATTGGCTGATAGGATCTGATAGCTGATATGGAGCTCAGCAGCTTGGATAGCAGTGTCCGCCCAGTAAGTCTGTGAGAGGGAAGGGGCATGGGGGGTTCAGATCGAGGCCCTCATGCTGAGGGAGGGAACGAGGCTGGGGCAGGAACAGGTGCTGCCCCACCGGGGCGGGGTGCGGGGCAGAACCATGGTTGGCTCACCTTGGGGGGGGGGGGGGGGCGGAGGCGGGGGGGGGCGACCCTGCCACTGCACGCACCCCCAGCGGAGGCATGGGGGCATGTGCCCCCTGAATTTGTGTCGGGTGAAGTCAGTGTACCTGCTGCAGGCTCAGGGCCAATCGTTCTGCCAGCTTCTTCCCAGTGGAGAGGGTGGGGGGAAAGCTGGGCTGGGGCTGTGCTAGTGGTGGTGGGGAGCTGAGAGGGGTGGCTACAGTGTGGCCTATGGCCACCTTAAAATTCACTGTGGAGGCATGGGGGCATGTGCCCCCTGAATTTGTGTCGGGTGAAGTCAGTGTACCTGCTGCAGGCTCAGGGCCAATCGTTCTGCCAGCTTCTTCCCAGTGGAGAGGGTGGGGGGAAAGCTGGGCTGGGGCTGTGCTAGTGGTGGTGGGGAGCTGAGAGGGGTGGCTACAGTGTGGCCTATGGCCACCTTAAAATTCACTGTAGCTGTCTCCAGCACCGCCACCACCCACCCCACCCCTGAACACCCTGAGCACAACCCTGGCCCTGCCCCTTGCCAGAAAAAGGCTGGCACACCCTGGGGGTGCATGCAGCAGCAGGGAACCTCCCAGCCCCCCATGGATGAGCCACCCATGGCTCTGTCCCGTGCCCTGGCCTGGCTGGGCAGCGCCTACCCCTGCCCCACTCCCTCCCTCACCATGGGGGCCTGTGACAGGAGTGCCTCTTCTGGAGTTCGTCTGTCGGTGACTCCGCCCTCCTGCGATGGGCCAACCGCCTGCCTTCTCGCCTGCTATGCCTTGATCTCAATTAATTAATGGATGTTAATTAGCAGGAAGCTGCCCATTTATTGCCCCAGTGGCAGGGGGCACTACCTGCAGCTCCTTTTCCTCCCCTACACTGCAGCCCAAGCCTCGCGGATGATACTGACGTGGTTTGATCCGGGTCTCATTATAATTTGGCCCTCCCCTTGACCCCTCTCTGGGGCTTCTCGCTGCCCCCTCTCTCTCTGTGGCTGGGGTTTCCACGCTGCTGTGGGTCCCCTATGAGGCCTCCGCCATCCCCTATTAGCCTCACCCAAACTGCCAGTCCAACAGCAAACACAAAACACAAACCCCTGGGCTATAACAAAATCCAAGCCGCCCAGCTAAAACATAATTCGGTTAAACATCCTTCAATTCCTGCCAGGGGATACTCCGCCCCTTAACAGCCTCATGAGCTGGTCCAGCAGGCTGTCCTCTCCCCTTCACTTGTCTGGCAGAGCTCCCTTTCCCCTTGGCTGCCAGCAGGGAACTGCTCTCCTGGCCTCAAGCCTGGGATT
>NW_005842017.1:984562-1013408 GCF_000455745.1 Alligator sinensis
GGCCCCTTCCAGTCAGCTGACCAGGCGTGGGTGCGGCCAATTCCCTCCTTAACCGGTTGTCCCGGCAACCGGCACCTGGGTTTGTGCCTCTACTCTGAGAGTAGCAGGCTTCTTAATGTCCTGCTACAGGGCCTTAATCTGCTTCCCCCGCGCCGCTTTCCTCCATCACAGACTTACCAACTGGATGCTGCTCTCCAAGCTACCTGGCTGCATTTCTGGCCACATGCATTCTGTGGCTGCACGCAGCATTTATCCGTGACATTATCAGCTGCACTGGCCAAAAAAAGATGATTGCTGATAATGCCAATTTTCCTTTTATTGGTGCTGATCCAATATGGGCTGATATATCAGTGCACCTCTAATGTTTAGTTTTAACTATGACATTTTTAGGCTTCACAAAAAAAAAAATCTGCCTAATCTTAGTGAATAACTGCATCAAGAAGGGGGAGGTGTCTAGTAGGGCTGAACGAAGCTTCAGTCAATGATTTGATTCGGCCTGAATCGGTGCCCGAATCTCCGAATTGGAATAGAATCAAGAGACCCTTTAATCTCTTTGAATTGAAACGGAACCCTCTGAATCAGTTTGGAGAGATTCGGAAAGATTTGCCGATTTGGACATAGACACAGCTTTAATTGTTTTTTCTACATACCTCAAGGTACCAGGTGGCCCTTGAATGCTGAAATGGTGGGGCAGATGGAGTGTCCCACAGGAGCATGGAGGTCTCCCAAACACTCTCAGCAGCAGAACCACTTCTGGTCCACTTCTGGGTCTACTGGGGAGAGCGCAGGCCCCTCTCCCTCCCCCCTGGCTCAGCGACTGGTGCTTCCTGGATCTGGGGGGGCACCCAGGGTCCCCCTGCAGCTTGATCACCAAGCCGGGGAGGTGTGGGGCGGGGGTCCGCAGTGCACTCGGCGGTGGACCCAGAAGTGGACCAGAAGTAGTTCTGGTCCACTTCCGGATTTGCCGCCAAGCGCATGGGTGGGGAGGGAGGGCCTGCACTCCTGTGGGATGCTTCATCTGACCCACCATTGCAGCATTCATGAGCCGCACCCGGTATGTTGACGTATGTAGAAAAAGCATTTAAAGCTGTGTCTATGGCCGAATCGCTGATTCTCTGAGTCAGCATCACATCTTCAGATTCGGATTTGGCTCAATTGAATTGGGACAGTGATCCAAATCAACAAATTGAATCACTGGCCCCGATTCGGGCCGAATCCAACCCTGAATCAAAAACACTCCTAGTGTCTACTAGGGCTATGCGAAATTTTGCTGGGTGTTTCATTTCAAAACTGTTTCAATATGTTACAAGCTTGAAACAGTGAAATTGAAACGAAACAAAAGGTTTTGAAACAGTTTCAAAATGAAATGAGGGCACTTGAAACATTTAGAAACTTTCAGAATGTTTTGTGTTTCACAGCTGGGCTTGCTTGCAGCTAAACAGAAACTTAGGGAGGGGAAAGAGGGGGGAAGGACTGCACTGATATTGTCATCTAGCTCCCTGTTTGATTCCCTAGCTCTCTGATCATTTCCTCAGCTCTTCCCAAGGGGTGCGGGCCCCCAACCTGCGTGCAGATTAGGGGCCCACGCCCCCGGGAAGAGCTGGGGGAAGCAGTCAGAGAGCTGGGGAATTGAACAGGTGACTGGGGAATTGAACCAGGAGCTGAGGGAATGTTCAGGTCCCTAAACATTCTTCCAGTTTTCGGTTGGATTCCCTAACTCCCCAATCTTTCTCCTACCTCTCTGATTACTTCTCCCAGCTCTATCTGGGGGGCACAGGCCCCTGGATGATGCAGGATGAAAGCAGACTGCCGCTGCCAGCTGGTGATGGTGGGGGTTCTGGGCTGTTTTCCCAGCCAGCAGCAGCAGCCTGCTGAAACCCTGTGCACAGATCTGGGGGCCTGTGCCTCCCGGGATGGTTGTGGGGCTGTGTCAGACTCCTCCTGGGGGGTGCAGGCCCCTGGATCTGTGTGCAGGATGACAGCATGCTGTCATCCTGTGCCCAGATCTGCGCGTGGGATGACAGCAGGCTGCTGCTTCTAGCAAGTGATAAGTTTTGCTTTGAACAGTTTGAGGTGCAGTTTTCCAGAAACCCCTGCACCTGTCTCCTTGAAACTTAGCAGAATTCATGCTCTTGGAAGGGGCTACCATCCCTGAAATTTTAATCTGAATCAGGCAAGAAATGATAAAGTTATAGGCATTTTCATGATTCCCCATTAGAGCTATGGGCAAAATGTTGAAACAGCATCAAAACAGCAAAACCGTTTAGATGAAAGGAACTGTGTTTTGACAGCAAAACAAAACACTGTTGCTTTGAAACAACAAAACAGAAGTCGAAATGAAACGGTGCTGTTTCGCACAGCCCTGTTAAGTATACCTGTCCCTTTTGCAAAAAGACATTGATAAACACTCTAAAGGGGTTGTTTGGTATAGGACAAATACACAGTTATGCAGTTACATATTTGTCCTTACACAGAATAGCCAGGGACATGAAAAATAAGTAATCACTCTTAAAGGTAAATACACTTCAAAATAAGTGAAGACACAACGTTATTGTCTTTGATACAATCCTTTTACAGCAAAAACAAGCTAATTTTAGTGGTATTGATTGCTGTGTAGATTGCATGCAGTAGTTCTGTGTTCACAGATTTCTATGCCCTTTTATCATTGTGACCATATCTTTCACCTGATGATAAAATATTTTATCCAAATGGTAGTTAATCTATGGCTGTAACCTTGGTGAAAAGATTTTTCGTCTTGGAAGGATGTCTATTCTTATGATGTGAGGAAGATGTTGGTTGGAAACACTGCCTAAATACAGTACTGGCGTTTAAAATACTATAATCCTCTAAGCTGTTTAAGGTACTGAGGGGAGATGGGTAGTAGCTTTCAAAGTGTGACATGATTTGGAAGTCCCTGGTGTTTTGTAGAGCAGTGATAGTCTGATAAAGTAGAGCATCTGATTCTTCAACAGAAGAAATTAAAATGACCTGGCTTAATTAAATTTCTATTTATGTACCACAGTCTGCTTTCTGGCTAGGAAGTTTTGCTATATATTCTCTTTTTGGGGGGTGGTAGGGAAGTGGCAGGAAGACTCACCTTTGTTAATTCTATTCTTTGCACTTCCTGAGGCTAAGATACTTTAAGATATTTTTCCAAGAGGTTATGATTCTTTTTGCAGGACTGGCAGAAAAAGCTATGAAGCTGCTCAGTTTTTAAGGGTTCTAGTATACAGACGACGACTCAGTCTCTTATTAACTTTTTAGGCTGTAATTCTGGATTTTCTGTACAGCATGCTTTGTCACTTAGGAAAGTATTAGGAAAATCTCTTATATTGAAAAGAATGGTGGCACTTTTTGTTTAGTTGTGCTGCTTCCTAGTTAGAAACTGAATGTTCAGGAAGTAGAAAGATAAATCAGGTTATCTTCAGATGTGAATGTTTGCTCAAATCAAGATATTTTCTGTCATCCATGAGTGTGTTAATATTGTGGTCCTGTTACCTTTTCCTCACTTACCTCTCCCTCTACCTCTTGCAATCTTTTCTGCGCAGCTTGCTCACTTCAGACAACGAAAAACAAAAAGTGAGAACACGCAGTCGCAGAAGAAGGCGGCGAAGAGGAAGGGTTCGTCTATCCACACGCATGACATTCCAAAGGAAGAGTGCACGTTAGTGGCCCAGGTCTCTGATTTTCTCTCAGACCTTGGTATGAGTATGGAGAGTCAGACTGAAGACCCTGACGTATCAGAGGCAAGCTTTGAAGCTAAGGTAAATCTTCTTAAAAGCCCCTGCATTTAATTTAAACCTGTCTGCAACTGACAGATTATATTTGTTTGATTGACTAACATAAGGATTGGATTTCCTATTTCTAGCTCCTTTAAGTAGCTGCTAGCTGAAAGAGACAGGTAAACTGGTGTCCTTGCTAGTGGTAAATAGTATAGTGATTAATATTTGTATAAATAGTTTTTCTTTTCTTTCTTTTTTTTTTTTTTTTTTGTCAAAATGGAGTTCATCCAAGGCTCTTAATTATGTGGTATATACTGGAGTTTAGTCTGCTGCCAAGAGCTATGTCTAGTATTTAAAAAAAAAAAAAAAAAAAAAAAAGCAGGTGCCTCTTTGCTTGCAAATTTTTGTTTGTGGTCTTTCATGTGTGCAAGTTAAACCTTTAAATTGCTTTGCTTGCCATTTGACAGGTGTGTGATTCTTGCAGGCATCTCCTAATAAATGTACTTGTTTGTTTGAACCCAGGTCCAGAGGGATGGCTTCCTCATTTCAGATTACAAATATAGTACTGGTATACCAATCTCAGCATAGGATCAGGCATCATGGAATTTCCTCTCCTCCTTTTTTTCCAACAAATAGCCTCAGATAGTTACTTGTAGCTCTCTGGAAGAGGTAGAGGATGATCTTTCATCAGCAAGTAGCGGACATCATCTCGCCCACCACTTAGTTAAATAGAGTTGCTCCCCATAGGAACGGGGAGTGTTGAGTGACATGATTACAGAGTCTGCCATGTGCTACTGTGCCTTTCAAGATCTTTTGACAAAGATATTGTAGGTATGATAGCTTGGCTAACTAACCATTATGGTTAGGCTGGAGCTTTCTTCAGAGGAAAACAGCTGTTGGAACTTTTACTGTCGGGTAAAAACAATATTACAATCTTACTTAATAGCAGTCTCATTGCTTCAGAACTATATTGTTGAAAACTAAAGTAATAAAGACATCACCTGCATGTGGATTTGGTCTTACAACATCCTGGATACAAATTTGTCATTGACCCTGAGTACAGTTATAACCTAGCTGAGGCTCTGTGAAATTGCTAGACAGAATTCTGAACAGTTCTTCCAGTGTTTTGCTGCTTTAATGTCAGTTGTAGCAGGGCTTTCTGTAGTATTTATCTCTTGCTAAACAATTTCCATTAAAATACTCCTTTAAGGCAAGTAGAATTGGCATTGGAGGACCTTGAGAGAACAGAAATTCCACAGCTGCTCTGGGGAAATGGTGTACAGGATCAGAAACAAAGTTTGCTTTGGTGTTTCTGTCCTAAACAGTGAATTTTGCTGCGAGTATAGACAGAGGTCAATGTCCTGTGGAGCACCATGTTTTGTTAAATCTTCCCATCAGAAATACAGAATTCATTACAGAACTGAAGACCCTTTTTCAGTCTGTATTTCTGCAAATGAATCTTTTAAGACTTAAGTGTACAGATTTAACCATCATTTTGCTAGCCACTCTGCAGCAGGAGAGTTATTAGGTTATGTAACTTTATTATAAAAACATGAGAATTGTCATTTACTGGGTCAGACCATAGGTTTGTTTTGCCTAGTATCCTGTGCCATATATTGAACAAATTTGTGAAGACTCATCAAAAACTGTTTTTTCATGCTTTTAAAACCTACAAGACTTTTAGGTTGTCAATTCGTTTTTGTTAGGGTGATTCTGACCTTCCTGATCCAGACGTATTGGACAATCATGCTGTTGAAGTAGGTGTTTAGTAAATAAGTGCTGCTGTTTGTGGTCTTACATGAATGGGAAAGGAGCGTTATGGTTTACAGTGTATTTTAAAATGGTGTAAATAACAATCATTAAGGACTTGTTATAACACGCTGTTTATAATAAAATAAAATAATTAAAATTATGCCAATGTCGATAGCCCGTATTCTCTCAGCATTGTTAATCAAGTTGGTAGTTGAAACCAATAATTTTGTTGGAACTACAGAGTTTGCATATGTGAGACTGGATAAATGTTGTCAGTTGAAAGGGTGATTATATTTTTCTACTTGTTTGTTACCCATAAGAATTCAAAGAAGACTTCTCTTTTAAAATGCAGCAATCTCTAAAAACCTACCTCTTACCTGAGCATTCCAGTGAGATACCACAATTGTCCAAGACAGTTCATAACAGTTATGATACTGTCAAATTCCTCTTTACAAAGATCAGAAGCGAACTGCAGCAAGTTGGTGACCTGCACTATTTTTTTAAAGGCTATTTGAACATAGGTTATTTGTTTTCCTTTCAGTACATTAAGAATGTATTTGTAGCTGATTGTTGTTTATATCTATGCTTGCTAATTTTAAATTAAATAGTATTCCTGAATGCCCCTTGTTGTCTGGGGAAAATTCAGCGTGTACAAATATCATTACTTTATTTATGGTAATATAATTCCAGTTTTCTTTTAAAACTTGCTATTGGAAATTAGATTTACAATCTCAGATTAAGCATGGGACTGTGGCATCAGATGAAAGGTGTATAATCACATTGTTTATACCGATATCTTAATTTGGTCTATTAAATTAAATACAGTTTAAGCATCATGACAACATTTCAAAGTGTGTGTGTTTGTTTTCTTTTTCATTTATTTGTAAGTTTTAAAAGCAAAACAGTCATGGTTGTGTTTGTTGGAAGTAATATTAAACAAAATAAGCCCAAAGAATGAGGTACAGGCAGTCCTTGGACTTATGACACAATTGGTTCCTGAAAACTGTGTCTTAAGTCGAAACGTGGTAACTAATTTTCTCATAAGAAACAATGTTATAAATGCGGGATTGGTTCCTGAACCAAGGCCCGATACCCTATTTTCACCAAAAATACCCCAGAATTTTGTACTCAATCAATTATAGATGAGTAATATAGCTACATTAATGTATTTATATTGTAAATAACAATCATATTGTTTTGGAAGGACTTCTTTGAGGTGATTTTGCTGGACTTTTTGAAAGGCTCTCAGTTGGACTTCTTGAAGGGCTCTTGGCTGGAGTCTTTTTTCAGGAGTCTTGGCTGCAGGTTTTTCTGGAGTCTTGTCTGCTTTCTTAAAGAAAGTGTCCAAGGAAGTTTGGACAGATGTTCTCCAGGGAGATGAGCAACACAGCAAACTTGTTTGCTGGTGTAGCGTGGTGTGGCATCAGAGCAAGCATTGTAAAGTTGAAATTGATGTCAGAAAGTTGAAACAGGGTGTCAAGTTATAAACGTTGTAAGTGTGAAATGTAACTCGAAACATGGTAAGTCCAGGACTGCCTGTATAAGAAAATATATGCTTGACAGGATGTCTGCAAAATTTAATTTTATGATCAGATTATATCTGTATCTGGTATATAGTAAAAATGGCATTGTGTGACTGAACACTTTTTTTAATGAAGAAAGATGTAATGTATTCTACTATGGACCATGGTCAGCTTGATGTCCAAGTGCAGCAGGCGAAAATTTCAGAGCTGGAAAATAGACTTGTGAATAAACCAGAAGCAATTGAAAGACTTAATACAGAGGTAGATGAGCTTCAAGAACAACTTGCCCAGTGTAGTGGGTCTACTCATTTCAGGTACTGTTCATAAAATTAGTTGACATTCATTTAAGGGTATTTCTTGTAGATGCTACATACAGAGGTATGGTGAACCCCAGTAATTTCACTAAATTCCATAGCTCAGTACTGTGTTTCATAAAAGGCTTACTCCACCTCTGACCTCTTCTTGGTTTTTCTGGGCTGGTCCAGATGAGTGTGAACGTGCCTCTTGCAGCACCTCGGACTCCTTTGAGATGCTGCAGGATGCATGCTGGGAACAAAAAAATGTTCCCTGCTCAGCAAATTTTCAGTGTGGGCTCAAAATTTGATACCTGGAGATCCAGGTATCAAAAAATACTCCGGGGGGAAAAAGCATGGCAACCGGAGGCTTGTTCCTCCACAGAGATGCTCTGGTGGCCAGCCAGAGCATCTGTATGGCTGGCCCTTGACCCTGTGCTGAAGCATGGTGCCTGCCCATGTGGGGGAGGAACCCTGCCCAGCCCCAGCTCCCCCAGCTCCCCAATCTTCTCCCAGCTCCCTTCTTCCAGCTCAGCTTCGTCTGGGCATGGTAATATGCGGTTCATTCCTTTGGAAATTTGTAGCCTTTGTCGAAAGTTTGCCAACTGCTGATCCAGGTAATGTTTACATGTGCATATAGACCTTTTCTCCAATGTGGGCCACCCTCTGCAACCCAGCCCCCTACCCTTCCCACCCGCCTTACCAGCAGGCCACAAACTCCTCCTCTTCCTACCTCCTTCTACCAGGAGCAGCCAGCTGCTTGTGCTTACCCCAACTGCTGATCCCAAACTGTCTGCAACAGGGGTAAGCGTAGACATGGCAGAGCAGCAGACTCTGCAGCAGTAGGGAGTGCTGCAGAGGGATTGTGTCACAGTACAGCTACATTCTAATTTTGTTTCTTCTCCCATTCCTGGTGGAATTCTGTGGCCTAGATCGAACCTCTTCACAGATGGATCTGGCCCACCCTCATATCCTAAAACATACAATTTTTGCAAAATCTTCATTAAAAAAAAATTCAGGTGTCCCTTTTGTCTTCATAAGTCTGAAGCTTCACTAATGAAAATGCATGCTAACTTACATGGAAATATATGTACTTTAAGTAAGATTTCAGTGATTCATCAAGCAAAGTAACTGTAATATAATAAGTAAGATAATTTAGAATAGTTTAAATATTGAATCAAGTAACAGTATATTTTTTTACAACATCTTAAAGTATTCATTGAAACCTTTCTAACATTAGGGTTAAATAATTTGGGTTCATCAGACTGCAGCAGTTATTGGAGCTCCTAAAGGGACAGCTAGTTGAAACTCAGAATTTTCAGTTCACAAGAAATGCTGACATTTTAAAATCTGGATTTGTTCCCATTTCGAATGAAAATAAACATTTTTCAAAACTTCCTATGAAACAGAATTTTAAAACGTAAGAATTCAAGCTAGAGGTATACCAATATAACCGTCCATATTGGATTGGCACCGATTAAAAGGCAAATCAACATTATTGGCAATTGGCTTTTTTTAGCCAGTGTAGTTGATAATGTCACTGATTAAATGCTGGGTGCATGCATGTAGCTGCAGCATGCATATGGCCAGGAATGCAGCTGGGCAGCTTGGAGAGCAGCATCTGGCTGGTAAGTCTATGGAAGGAAGGGGGGGTGGGGGGCAGATCAAGGCCCCCACAGTGAGGGAGAAAGTGGGGTTGAGGCAGGCGTTGTCCAGCCAGGGCAGTGAATGTGACCCCAGGAGTGGAATAGAGCACTGGGTGACCTGTCCAGGGGTGGGGAGGGGGCGTGGCTCCCTGCCACTGTGCACATCCCCTGTGCAGGCATGGGGGGCATGTGCCCCCCCCCAGATTTGTGCCCGGGGCAAGGGTGGGCTGCCCACTGCGGACTCTGGGCCTGGGGCTGCGCCAGCTTCTTCCCAATGGAGGCTAGGCCAGGGCTGTGCTCAGGGTGGGTGGGGATGGGTGTCAGCAGCGCTGGGAAGGGGGTTATGAGGGGTACGTGGCCCCTGTGCCTCTCCTGGTGGTGCACACAGTGGTGCGGAGCCATGTCTCTTCTGCCCCGCCTCCCTTGCATCCCTTGGATGAGCTGCCCACAGCTCCGCCCTGCTTCCGGGGTCACATTCACTACCCTGGCTGGGCAGCGCTTGCCCCTGCCCCATTCCCTCCCTCAATGTAGGGGCTTCCATTTGCTCCCCACCCTCCCAAATCCCTTCCCAACCCTAGACTTATTGGCCAGACGCTGCTCTCCAAGCTGCCAGGCTGCATATTGGCTATCAGATCGGTATCGACCGATGTGGCTGGCTAATAATCAGCTATCAGTATCAGTCAAAAAAGTCGTCATCGGTGCTTTCCTAATTCAACCTATTTTTGTTTTGGAATTGCATTTTTTTCCCAACCTCGTGTGCTACTACTGACATATTACATGATGTATTAGAGTAGGGGTGAGCAGCCTATGGCCCCCGGGTCAGACCTGGCCTGTGGAACTGCTGGATTCCACCTGCAGAACTGGGGCTTCCGTGATGGGGAGCTTGTCCCATGCTATGGTGGGGACAAGTGGCAGTGGTGAGTGCTCCTAAAACCCCAGCTCTGTGGGCTGGATCCAGTTGCCTTATACTGCCTTATACTTATACGTCTTATACAGTGATGATGGCCAAGTTCTAGTGCTGGCCTGCCTTGGACTTGATCTGGCTCATTCCAGTCTGCAGGCAGGAAAAGACTGTTCATTATTGAGATAACATTAAATAATGTAAAAATAAAATAACTTTAACAAAAATAATGTTAGAATTGGCATGTTTTCAAAATGTTGAGATGTCAAAGAAACTGGTGTTATTTTGTTGGAAATTTTTGACAAAAGAATTTTGAATCAACTCTGCTCTTAATTTAAAGAGATTTGACAAATTGAAAATTAGAGTGTTATAGGAGCAAACTTTTTTAAAAACTGAGAAGAACTAAAGTTTCAGTCTTTAGGCTAGTTTAGCAAGACATATAAATCAACTAGAGTTTAGAAAATTGCAACTGTATTTTGGAGGAAAAGCTCTCCCACAGAAGTGAGGTTGTGCAACTGTACTACCTTTTATATTTTTAAACAAGAATTGAATATAATGATAGGGTATAATGAACTTTTCTGTAATAAATGTCATAACAAGGTTAATAAAAACAGTGTCATATGTTTTGTAGATAAATTTTGTGTATCTACACATTTCATACCTTAAAAAAATAAATGTTTCTTGAATGGTACCTTTGTCCCTCTCCCAGCACCTCTCCTAGCACTTCCCCTCCTCCCGTACCCCCACCATTTCTTCCTATCTTTTGTATTCAGATCACTCTCTCTGTACCTAGGAACAGGAGTTGCATTCAGCCCTGGATAAGTTGTGCTTGTGTTTGTCCTGGGACAGAAATATCCCAGTATTGGCATGTACATAAATAGCCCTTTTAATGGGGGGTTACTGAGCAGCTGAATGCACTGCTGCTTTTCTGCCATTGATTTAGTGATACAATCCAATCCTCAGATTCACTTTGTGATGTTCCAGCATAAAATGTTAGGACTGTACTTCATATCCTGTGAACCTTTTTAGGATTTATCTTGGAACAATAGACATGGGTGTTTGAATAATTGCACTTTGTGTCAGGATAAAACGGTTTATCCCAGGACCAACGTGATGTCTGTAGTCTGATAGACTGTGCTGTGCATGTCTTTTCTAAGCATTTGATGAAGTAAGCTCAGGCTCTAAAAGCTTATATACCTTTAATTTAGTTAGTCTATAACATGACTCTCTACCCTGCCTTCTGTTGAATGTTCAACATTGCTGGAAGTGGTTGGCTGTACATTAACTTCATGGAACAGATACATTCTTATGCAAAGGCTCAAATGTGATAGAACCATCTTTTTCTTTGTGACATTTTTGTTTATTGGGATCATTTTCTGTTCCTTGTTCTCTTGGAGCGAGTTTTCAACATATATTAGACCCTGTGGGGAGTGGAGTATGGGGTAGTTTTGGGGAAAGGGTAGGGTTAGTCCAGTTGCATTACCCATTTTTTCCTTCATTGAAATTTGCATTTGCTAGGAATGGTATTCCTTGGACTTCTAACAGAAATGTGACCATTCTTGTGGAGTGAGTTCCTAGATACTTTACATAAAACAAATGTCAATTATTTTATTTTTAATGAAAGTTGATTAGCTTACTATCAGATAGGTTTAATTTAGAATATGTATTAATGTTTCATGCAGGAGCTAGAGACTGCTGTTCAGGAACGGAACAAAATAATAACTCGGCTAACAAGTAACCTTCAACAGGCACAGCAGAATCAGGATGACATTCAGGAAGAGACATCACTCCTAACGGATCAGATCCATGGTTTACAGCTTCAGTTGCTTGAGGTAGGCAAGCATGGGGCAAAGAAGGTTTTGAACATAAACCAGGAGTGATATCGGTAATTCTTCATCCGAGCAAATGACTCTTAACTGTAAACAGGAGTCTCATTTACTTCTTTCAGAGTTTAAATTTGATTTTTTTTCCAGATGTCCTAAGCCAAACCTAAATTAATAGTTTATTTTTAATGAATTTATTGTAGTGCAGAGGAATAAGCATGCTTCAGTTCTGGGGACTAGACTGAAAGGCAGAATTTCTGCATACTTTCATATATTTGCCATTTCCGTGCTGTGTAGCACTCAGGAAACCATTTTATTGTTATGTGCCCCTATTTCCTATTAATGAAATAGAAAGAACTTTTACCCAATATTATTAAGTGGCTTGAGATATACAAATGAATAGCACTTCAAAGGTTTATGACCGGGTATGCTGCATATTATTATCCCCTCTCCCTTTCTCACCATCATATCTATAAACTTGGGCCTTATATGGTTTCTGTGTACCCCTGTCCAAATTCTAGGAGACTTTCTGGATAAACCAGAGTATTCATGCCACTTTTCCTGTCAAGTTTATAAAGACCTTATTCTGGCAGGTATTAAACGTCTAGAAAAATAGGTGTAGCGAGGGAAGAGGCAAAAGGAATATGTGTGTGGTGGTTGTTGGAATTAGGGTTTTAGCCCGAGGGAGAATTGGAATACATTCTTCACGCCTAAGAAACAGAATTTTGATTTGCATGAACTTGAATTCTGGAAATTATTCTTTTTTAGAGGTGTACTGATATATCCGTGCCATATTGGATTGGCACCAATAAAAGGGAAATTAAGATCATTGGCTATTGGCTTTTTTGGCTGGTGTAGCCAGTAATGTACTGATAAACGCAATATGCCTTTTGGCCAGGGCCCCTGGATGACGCATGCATGTGTGCAGCTGCACATGGCCAGGAATGCAGCCTGGCAGTGTGCAGAGCAGCGCCCTGCAGGTAAGTCTGTGGAGGGGAAGGGATGTGGTGGGGGGTCCACATCCAGATCGAGGCCCCCACAGTGAGGGAGGGAGTGGGGCTAGGGGTGCTGCCCAGCCAGAGTGGTGAATGGGACCCCAGGGCTGGGGTGGGGAGTGGAACAGAACCGTAGGCAGTCTGAGGGGGGCACCGCTGCATGTGCCCCAAGGGGAAAAATGGGGGATGTGTTCCTCCAGATCTGTGTGCAGGGCGAAGGTAGAGGTGGGCTGTCCACTGTGGGCTCGGGGCTGTCTGCTGTGGCCTTGGGGCTGTCTGCCCTATTGCTTTTTGCCATGGGAGCTGTGAACTGGCTGTGCATCCCCTGCTCACCCGGTGGCATTGGGGTCAGCCAGTTGTGCCTCCTGCTGTTGGACAGGCAGGGGATGTGGCATGGCCAGCATACAGCTCCCAGGGTAAAAGGCAGTGGGGCGGAGAGCCCTGAGACCACAGTAGACAGCCTGCCTCCGCCCTCGCCCCTCTCAGCTCCACTTCTAAAAGCATCCCTGTGCTTAAAAATGGTGGTGGCAGCACTTGAACTAAAGCTCATTTAATGAGCTTTAGTTCAAGTGTCACCACTGCCATTTTTAAGCACTGGGACTCTGATCCCCTGGATGAGCTGCCCACAGCTCCTTCCTGCTACCTGCCCTGGTATCCCATTTACTGCCCTGGCTGGGCAGCACCCTTCGCCCCTGCCCCACTCCCTTCCTTACTGTGGGGGCCTTGATCTGCACTCTGCACGCCCCTTCCCCTCCACAGACTTACCTGTAGGGAGCTTCTCTGCACGCTGCTGGGCTGTGTTCCTGTAAATCGGCTGTCGGATTGGTATCAGCTGATATGCCTGGCGAATAATCGGCTATTGGTATTGGCCAAGAGAACCTCTTTCAGTGTACCTCTAGTTCTTTTTGTTGTGTGAGCTACTCTCTGTATTAACTACATAATAACTAATGATGGGGCTTGGTTTTCTAAGCTAGTGGTGGTGGATAACAAGCAGTCCTTTGAAATGTATGCATTACACAAAGGTTAATAATGTAATGCAGGTTGTTTTATTTGAGGATGTTGTTAGGTTTGATAACTGGCAAACCTAATAATTCTCTCAATTTTTGTCCTTGCCTCACTTTTTAGCAGAAGTCTTAATAAGTGGCTTTATCAGTGACAAAAATCCTTGTCAATGTATGTTACTCTTCCCCCTCTGACCCTGAAAAACTTCACAATAATGTAGTTACTTTGGCCAGGTACAGACATTACACTTTTACCAGTATATGTGATTACAAACCATTCTATGCCCGTAGCAGAAGTTTGGCATACATAGACTTGTTTAAAAATGGTGGAACCTAGTCTAAGATTTGCCCCTCCTCCCGCACCATCAAAGGGTGAATGTGTGTTCTGTTCACTACTGATCTAAACTGTATCACTTACAGAAAACCACATAACTTAGATCAATTCTGTCTTGGGCTTTTTGAATGTCTGTACATAACCTTTGTGACTGTGACAGTCTTTGTTCCGCATGTACAATGCCAAGCACAATAACTATGTAGGTTCTTTCGGAACATTTTTTTCAAACTTAAAAGTCGATAAGAATTTTCAGGTAGCTTGATCCTACAAGGCTAAAATGATGCAGTGTGCATGTGCATACGTTATATATTTTATACACATACAAGAAGGGCATCCTATGAGTTACCCTCATACAAATTACATTCTCAATACAAATAAATTTGTATATGTAGGCTGATTTGCTGCTGAAAAATAAAATTCCTGGCAAAAATGAATTGGCACAAGCCCAGCAGCAGATGGCTGTGTTTCAGAACAGACTCAAAGAACAAAGTGAACATCTGCAGATACTTCATCAAAAAGCACATGACCTGGAAGTAGAGTTGGAGTCTTCTCAAAAGGTAAAAATATTTAAAAATGCCAGTTACAATGATTAACTCTGTGTTCTTAAGTATGTATCCTTGTCATGTGACCTTACCCTGGCATATTACTTAGCATGTATTTTGGGGGTTTTTTTTGGAAGAGAAATTGCTAATGAACACTTACACTGACATTTCAATAAAGTGTTGAGTATATCTAATTTGTTTAGGATAAAAATAAATAGATTAATAAAAATAAAAAAATAGAAATGATATTGTAATTATCCCAGAAACATGAATTATAAGCAGGAAATACCAGTTATAGTTAAAATTTAAGAAATCTAAATACCAAAGAATAATGATGCACATTTTAAGACCTATGGTTAAGGTACCCAAGCAATATTGACTTTGGATAGGGATGACACCGGGGGGGGTTTCCTTCCAAAGGAAAGAGAAATCTATTTTTAAAAGTGAATTTAACTTAATGATTATTAATCCACATTAATCATAGTACTACGGAGCTGACTTTTTTTTTACAAAAAACAGACGTTTTTTTCTTTAAACGCACCATAAATCAGTGGTGTAGGTCCTTCCATTCATCATGGCAAGCTTTTTTGTTTATGTACACAAAAGGATCTTTCATGTCTAGACTTCAGGGTATATTTTGTTTCTTATGGAATATTACAAATAAAAAGGTATAGCAAATTTGAGCTGTGTTCACGTGTAATTAATATTTTGTTTTTAAGAATACCAAAGATAAAGAGAATTTGCTTGCTCAGATGGAAGAGAATCTGAAAAGCACAGTACAGCAACTGCACAAAAATATAGAAGAAAAAGAAGAAACTATTAAAAGGCTGCAAGATACTGTGACATCAGAAAAGGCTAGTTTATCTATGTTAAAAAATACACTTTCACTGCGGGACACAGAAATAACAGAGTTAAAAAATGAAATGGCTTCAGCCAAGATGAAAGAAAAAGAATATGTTAAAGAACTGAACATGAATCACAACAATGATATTTGTAGGCAGTTACAAGAATTGAGAGCAGATCTGGAAGAGAGTCACAGAAAAGAGATTTTAAGATTAAAAGAGGTATGTGAAGAAGAAATTAATTCAAAATATAAAAATGAACTTGAGCAGATAAAAAGAGAACTCTCTGCTATGAACACTGATGCAGATATTCAGAAGTTAAATTCTGTAATTATTGATTTAAATAATCAACTGCATGAGTCTGACAGTCAGAGAGACAATTTGAGCAAAAAATTAAAAAATCAAATGTTGGATTTTCAGAGAGAGAGATCTGAAATTGAGCTGAGGTATAAGGATTTGATAGATGACCTCAAATTACAGCTTAGTAATGCAGATGAACAGATTAAGGAAGCATATGAATGTAAACAAGAAAAGGAGCACTTGAATGAAGAGATCTACAAACTCAACTCCCTCATCCAGGAATTAAAAGAAAAGCTGCTTTTAGAGACAGAAACCAACACAAACTTAAGGCAGAAGCATGATGAAGAAAGAACCATCTACAGTATGAAGTTAAAGAAGTTGGAGCAGGAAGAAAAGTTGTTACAGGAGGTGTCACAATCACAGAAAGCAGAGCTTGAAAAGGTGCAGAGTAAACTATCCCAATATGAAGGTGAAATACAGTTAGTCCCTGAAGAACTAGAATTTCCACATGGCCTACAAGTAGGTGCTTTTAAAAATGAATTAGAAAACTTTAAGAAAAATCTAGAAAAGTTCAAAGCCAGAAAGGACAATGAAAGCTATGAAGCTGATAACCTCTCTGAAGAACATATGGCAGAATTAGGATCTTTCACTGGGGATGAAGATATATTGGCTAAATATCTTGTTTCTACTGAGAGACAGGAGCATTCAGTTGTATCTAATGACTCTGAACTTTTTGAAATTGAAGAGAGTAGATTTGAACTGGATAGCAACAACTTCTCAGAACCCAATGTGAACTCTAGAGCAGATACATTATCATTTGGCCCTGACAAACAAATGTGTTCTTATAACTTATTACAAGCGACTTCTGAGGACGCTGAGCTAGAGGCTAAGACTTTTGCTTCATTTTTGTCAGACAGCTCTTTGCCACAAGACAAAGTAGGCGATGGCAATGAGGAAAAGGATGAAGAGAAAACTCGGTTAATAGAGAGATGTGTTGAGCTAATTAAGCAGCTCCGTGAAAAAGAGTTGGCATTGAACAGATCCCATCAGGAAACTCAGGAAGCCATTGAAAAATGGGAAAAAACAAAAATGGATCTTTCTTTTACACACTTAGAACTGGAGAAGGAGCATGAAGTGCGGCTTTGCTGTGAAAAAGAACTTGATGAAAAAACAAAGAAGGAAAAAGAACTTGAAAACAAATTAAACTTTCTAGAAAAACAGAGGGAAGACAGAGATATAATAGTTTGTGTGGAAGAATTAGAGTTTGTAACACAGGCTTCAAAGTCACTTACCTGGCAGGAAATGGTAGAAGACCTCAAACAGGAAAAAGAAACATTAATAATGCAATTGAGAGCTCAGGAACAATTGGTGAAAGAAGTTCAAGAACAGAAAACAGCCTCTGATTCTGTGACAAGTGAAGTACAGTCCCTTTTTGGACGGCAGCTTGCTGTTTTGCAACACCAGAGGGATCAGATGCAAATCCAACTTGATGCCCAGAAGGCCAAAAACCAGACAATTGCTGAACTGCTTGGTCAAAAAGCCATACTAGAAGAGACATTACTGAAAGAGCAGGACACTCTAAAATCTGAAATCAATCATAAAGAACAAAGTTTAACAGACTTGCTTAAGGAAAAAACTATCTTAGAAGAAAGATTGTTTGCTGTAGGACAGGAGCTAATAAAAGCAGAAAAGGCTTTGGAAGAGAGTGCTAATAACCTAGAGAATCTTGAAACAAATGTATGTAAACTTAATATGAAAATTAGAAACCTTGAAAAAGCACAAGACTGTGAAAGATTGGAGTATGAAGAGAAATTAATATCCACTAAACTGGAAATTCAACGACTTAATGCTGAAGTAGAGGCAAAAAATACAGAATACATTCAGAAAGAGAAAAACCTGACTGATGAAATGGCATATTTGAAAAATTGCCATTTGGACCGGGAAACTTGCCTGCAGGAGGCTTTGCAGAAGTCTGAACAGGCCATTCAGGAGGTGCAGTCTGAGATGAAGAAACACTATGAAATGGAAATTAGTAAAATAGAGTCTCAGCATTTTTCTGAAACAACAAATCTGAGTCTGGCACATCAGAAAGAGGTATGTTACTCTCTGATACTGACTTAAAGGATCTGTGTTTCTAAATGCTTTGGGAGTGGTCATTTCAAAAGATTTCATACCTCTTTTCAGATAGAAAAGTTATATGCAGAAATAAGAGAGAAAGTGGAAAAGCAGCAGAAATTGGAGGAAGAACGAAAAGAGCAAATTGCATTAATTAAAAAGGTATAGCTGTAATCAAACTTATTTTAGAGTGCTGCATGTCCAGTTGTTCTTTGTCAAAACAAAAGAAATCCTGAGATGGAAAATCCATTTAAGATTTTGCAAGAACAACAGCTTTGGTTTTTGGAGAATTCTGTCTTAATAGCTTGTTAGTAGTGGGGGGGCAAAATTATTAAAAGTGTGTCTCTGTAAAAATTCTATACTGAATTGTCTGCAGGTTCATGAACGGGAACATGATCGTGAAATTGCTGAACTTATTGCTAAACATGATAGTGAAATGAAAGAGCTACGGGCTATGTTATCTGAGGAACAGCAACAAGTATTGGATGAACTTCAGCAACAAATGGAAGCTGGACATCAAGTAGAAATTCAGCATGCTCAGCTCCAGTCACAGGTATGTTTGAAAATGGGCGTACTTTCACAAAACCCCCCCACTCTTTGGAGATCTCAAACACTACATTTGAAGTATTAGTAGAGAATACTGCATTGGAGGACACCAGCTATAATTTATATGTGAGGGTTCCAGTGTCCTCAACATACTGTCCTCAGCAATCAGTGATCCTAAAGGTAATTGGCATTTCAATTTGTGAAAGGAAGCTTGCTTATTTTCAAGTAAGTATGTGCAGTATTGACTAAGAATGGAGGGAGAGGCGAAAAGTAAGAAACAAATTCTTTTGTAATCTGTTTCTGATGAAGAGATTTGTGTTAAAAAAAAATGGATGTTAGATTTGTTCAGAATTCTACTAAAGGAAGCCATCAGTTTGATTTTTACATAGTCCTCATTGGTCAGAGGTCAGATATAATGTTACTTGAATTTACACATTAAAGCCTGTGGGACTGCTTATATACTTAAAGATAAGCGTGTTACATAAATTTAAATTCCTTTTCTTCTAAATATTTAATCCATTTTTAAACATTCATTCCAGAAATCTAATTGTTAGTTTAATCTCTAGGGGCACTTTTACACGTGCTCTGGAGGTGGAGGGTGGTGCTTTAATTAGAGTGGCTCTGAGAGCTGCTCTAATTTAAGCACCACCGCATCTCCTGTATCAGTGTCCCTGCACTTGAAAATGGCAGCAGGGGCACTTGAACTAAAGCGTGTTCAATGAGCTTTAGTTCAAGCACCGCTGCTGCCATTTTTAGCACAGGGACACTGATACAGGAGTGTGGCAATTGCTGTGGTCCAGAAGACTCGATCAATTGTGCTGCTGGATTTCCAATGCATCTGTGGCCTCAGTGCTCACGTATAGATGCCCTAAATTTTGAGTTTACATTTTTTTGTTTGTATGTTATTTAACCCAACATAAAACTTGCTGCCAGCTTCTGATAATTGTTTCAGTACTGCATCTCTTAGCAGTATAATCTTAAATCAATGCTTTATATTTCTGGTTCTGTTTCAACACTTCAGATGCCAGTTATTCCTTCAGATGTGATATTCCTTCACATCTGATACTAAATATATAGCCTCTGGCAGGTGTTGAAGTATGATGTTTTTGGACGCATTTGAAAGTTAATTGGAAATCTTTAGCAGTGCTTATGACAATTGTATTTTTTTGCAAAAAAATTGTCTAGTATGCCATTTCTCTCCTTTCTGAGATTACTGCATGGAAATAGATGGCTGACAAAGTTGGCTGTCAGTAGATAAACTTTAGAAAAAAATAAGGAAAAAAAATATTGGTAGAATATCAAACGGGCTTTGCTGCTAGAAGGAGATATGCTAAAGACTCATTAATAAAAGAGTCTGCAGGCCACACCAGAACTTGAATCCAGTTTCTACTAATATTCCATACCTGTCATAAAGAAACTGGCATTCTGTATTACAAAAAGCAATAACATTTGAAGGCATTTAATAAAATTGAAACTTGATATAGAAAAGGGGTGCATATTTCATTCCTCCCCCTCCCCCCAATCCCCACTACAGACACTGTACAATCTTGAACTGGAAGCTTTACGACTAAGTTTAAGCAATATGCACACATCCCAGCTGGAGCTGATTCAGTCTAACTTGAGAAAGGAGAAGGAGACTGCCCTTATGGAACTGCGGGAGATGCTCAATGATAAGCGTGCTCAGGAGATAGCGATTCTGCAGAGCCGACATCAGTTTGAATTGGAGCATATTAAAGAGCACAATCAGAAGGAAAAAGAAGAAATTGAACTGAAACATCAAGATGAACTAGGTATTGAAAGCTGGGAAATTATGAGCCTAATCTTATGACTGCTGAGTATTTCACTGTCCCATAATTAGCAGCCTCATCTGGCTTCAGTGCACCTCATGCCTACTTGAATCCAAATGTTCACTTGTGTAACTTGGGTAGAAATCATGTGGCAGACTTGTTTGAGGACAGAACCTGGCAGACTGGCAGGGGAAACATCATGTACTTCATAAGAAAATGCACATAAAACATACCTCTAAGAGTCGTGTGTGCACTTTTTATTGAAGTGTTTCCGCTTTCAGCATTTAAGGCTGCTTAGAGCTTTTTCCCAGTGTGAACAGAAGGGTAGCTGATAGTCTTTTAAAATCTTAGGGCCTCACTTAGTCCCTGATAGAACTTAAAGAGCATCAACAAAACCAAGACTAACCATTAAGATGAATGGGACAATTTATCCCTCTCTATTAATTGAATACTGTCTTGCAGACTTAATTTGTCATTACTGTTCCAGTTAAACTTTCAAGGTTTTCTTTGCAACTATTTACAACTAGACGCTAGTTCTTAAGAAAGCTGAGATTTCAGAATACAATGTATGAGAAGCTTTGGATCAGTGTTAGTCCATCATACTGCTGTATGCCTTCTGATCCTGAATTTGATGCTAAAAATAAAATACACCTTTCCATATTTTTAGTATCATATCACATAAACTCAAACTCAGTATTTCATGTTTTTGTGATCAGTGCTTTGTATTTTGCAGTTGACCTGAGGAAGAATATAGAGTTGGAAATGGAAGAGAAACACATCCAAACATTGGAGGTATAAGTTCCTTATTTTATACTGGAAGAGAAAACTCTATATAATAAACCAAAGTTGATAAAAGAGATTCTTATTTCTACTAAAAAAATATTTGAAAGGTGCAAATAAATGGGAAGTAAAATTAAAAAGTAGAAAAATACTGTTTATTTACCAAATGAGTGCAACTACTTTTAAAGCCTGTATGCCATTCTTGTAGACCCTTAAAGGAGACTGGGCAGTGGAGGCAGAAATGTGTTTAAAAATGGTGTGTGAGGAGCTATCTGAAAAACATCAGACTGAATTGGATGAACTGCAAAAAGCTCTGAAAGCAGAACTACAAAAAGTCAAAGAAGAGCTGAAGAGTCTGTCTCTTGAAAAAGATCAGGTTGAAAGTAAGTGTGACAGCAGGTTTTAACAACACAGACAGTAGTGAGTAATGTTTTTCTGACCCGTGGGCAGCTATTTCTCCTTGTCCTTTCCATTCCCAACTGCCAGCAACACTGAATCGAAGCTTCTTTGGATAAATCTGTTCTGTGGACCTCTGAGGCTGTTCATAGCATCAGTGATCTGTTACAGTTTTCTTTCTGCAGTCCCCCTGATGCTGCTTGAGGTTAATATTTACTGAGGAATTAGGAATTATGAGGGCACAAAGCTCTGTGGAAAAAAAATCCAAATTTACAACTCCCATCTGTCTTTACTATTTATCATATGTACTCATATAAGACAACCTAGAATATAAGATGACCACCCCCAATAATTAGGTTCTATATATGGAAAATGTATACATTTGTTATAATTTTCCAGGTATAGAACCTAATTATTGAAGGTTTGCCTTAAATTTGTCCCTCTCCTGCTGCTACACTAGGGAAAATAAGTCTGGGATGTCAGGTAGTCCCCTTGGCCTCTGCCCTCCCCACCAACTTCTGCAGCCTCTTCTCTCCCTTCTTACTCTCTGACCCTGCTCTCTCTGAGGATGTGGAATTGAGAAGCTTATTTGAAAACGTTGACCTTTTAAAATAAACATACCTATAGGTACTTACATATAGACTAATTATTATAGGTACCCATAGACTTAGTTCATCCTGAATTAATGCAGTTTTTTTAAACTGCTGCACGTTTTTTAGCACAAATACTCCCATAAACACAATTTTAAGCAGCACTTTGGCACGTGCTTTATATATAGTACAAACTATGCATGATGTTAATCCAAAGCCAAAAGGCTCATAATTTACCATATAGTTCATTGGGCTGGGTTCCAGCAGAGTCAACAGCATTTCAAGCCATGGTAACCCCACAGCCCAGTACTACTGTGTGTGTGTGTGTGTGTGTGTGTGTGTGTGTGTGTGTGTGTGTGTGTGTGCGCGCGCGCTCTAGATTACTTGCCCCCTCCCTACACACACATACAGGATCCATATGCTAATTAGCCACCCACTCATGACTGGAACTGGGTATTCTTGTTACTAGTCCTGGGATCCTTCAAAAATTTATATGCAGATGAGGCGCAGGGCAACCTGGTCTGACTCAACCTCATGAAGGGCAGGACCACACTAATCATACTAAACAGGCTGAGAGAGGGGGCAACAGAGGAATTCTGGGTGTACTGTTTGGGGCCCCATTTGTTGATGTCCATCAGACATTTAAGGCTGGTAAAGAAATGGGAAAGAGAGGTGTCAGCTCAGCTGTGGGAGTGGAGAGGAAGTAAAAAATGTATGCAGTGGAGTGGCTCACTATGACTTGAAAAAGAGTCAGTACCAAGAGGGCCTGGCGCATTGGGCACTATTATAGATCTTATTCAGATGGACTGCACTAACCTATTCTTGTGTGAAGTTCCCATCAGTATGTTTGCCCAGTATGGGCCATGTATTTTATGGTCATGCTTAGTCTTGGCTGCATTTAATCAGCTTTATAGTTGATTTCCGTTACTAAGCACATGCTGCTTTTGGCAGCAATTTAATGATAGACAATGTATTTAATGATGTTTCCTTGTATGAAAATATAAAACCCAAGGGGCTTTTTCCCTATGGTGATAGGGGGTGGGGAAACCTCATTGTATATTTAAGTAAATATGGTAAGTATTTATATGGTGCCCATCAGGTAACTGGGAGTTGTTTCTGAGCTAACTAGTTGATGATGCTTTTACAAATTAAACTGGCCCCTGCTGTTACCAACCCAGAGAGGGAGCAATTTTGACTTACAATTTAGTTACCATATTGGTTAGGATAAGTACATATGTGCTTTGTTTAGTTACTTAATTGTAGTACTGTACGAGAGACTTCTCAGGAAGAAAAGTCTTATTTGCTATTTTTAAAAGAACTAACTTTGTCTTTCAGCAAAATATAAAGATCTGGAGAACCAGCATGAGCTGGCTATTATAAGACTACGTGAGCAGATTCAGACTGAGTATGACCAGTGCCTAGAAGACATGAAAAGGAAAAGCAATGAAAGAGAACAGGAGATTCAGCAACAGGTTAATAAACCTTTTATTCTGAATGTTTTATGTGTATAAAGAACCCAGTGTACAGAGAACAGAAGTTATTCACTGGTGGTGTGGGATAAAGCTTTTTTAACTTAAATTTGAGCAAAGGAAAAAGCAGAGGGATATATGCCTTGTTTGTATACCAAAATTAAGATGATAAAGTATAAGTAGATACAAGTATATTGGTATTCATAATTTTCTAACTAGTTTGAGTCAGCTTTTATGGCCTTTCCTACAGTTTGATTAAATTTTTTCCTCAGTCTTTATGTTTTTACTGATTCCTAATTTTTCTTCTTGACAGAATGATTTATTTTCTTCTTTCCAGTCCTGACATAAGTGACAGGCTTGGTTGGAGGGCAACAGGGCAGGCCCTATGAGGAGAGGCTGAGGGACTTGAACCTGTTCAGCCTCAGCAAACGGAGGCTGAGGGGAGATTTGGTGGCTGCGTACAAACTTGTTAGGGGAGATCAGCAGCAAATAGGAAGGGTCCTATTCCCCCCTGTAGCACCTGGGGTGATGAGGAACAATGGCCAGAAGCTGCTGGAGAATAGGTTCAGGTTAGAGATTAGGAGGCACTATTTCACTGTTAGGGTGGCTAGGATCTGGAACCAACTTCCTAGGGAAGTGGTCCTCGCTTTGGCGGGTGTTGTGTGCCCCCGGCGTGTGCCCCAGCCAGTGGCAGGGGGTCAGACTAGATGATCTATTTAGGTCCCTTCTGACCCCTAACTACTATGAAACTATGACGCAAGGAGCAGATGGCTTGCTCTCTTGGTTCTGTTAAAGGGATGATCCATGAGTAGTTAGGTACTTCCCTCTGTCTCCAGTAGCTTGTACTGTAAGCTAAAGTTCTGGTTGGTACCAAAGTTCTCTCACTGTGTAGCTGCTGGGCTGTTTGTAACATGGGCAAACAGGCAACAATTAAAATGAAACTTTTTTTCCCCCACTAAACTTAATATGTCTTTCCTAGCTGGAGAAACTGCAGTCTACACACACAGAACTAAAGGTTCAATCACAACAAGAAATCAAGCAGCTTTGGTCTCAACTTGATAGCACACGAGCAAGTCGACAGGAACTAAGTGGTAAGGTTACAATAAGTGTGAAACAATTTTTAACGATGTATTGGATGAGTAAGGAATCATGGGAGTGTTCAGCTGGACTTGCTATGATGGGTTGGACAGATTGTCTGCTTAGTTTAGTTTCCAGTTGCCACATACAGCCAAATCTTAAGAGTTACATATATCATAGACAGGAAGTTTTCATTAGCTTGATTTTTGGGTCCCCTTTAAAATTTACAAATCAAAAGCCTCACAATTGAGAAGTTTTTAGTACTTTTGAGGCCAAAATAGAGTTTTTCTTCTAGTGTTGAAGTTAGCTGCATAGGTGTTTTCTTAGTGACACTAAAATTAATTTAAAAGATTCACAGGCCTTCAGAAAGAGGTACCTGGAAAGGAAGAGGGGAAGTTGTACAAGCCTCTTGTTCTCCATTTTCCAAAGACCTTGTGTTCCCAAAGAGGAATCCTCTTGCTGTCACCTCTTAATGGGGTCACTTTTCCCTTACAGTTTTATGACATTTGCAGAAGTGAGATTCTTCTTTTGATGACCTTGTAAGAATTAAAGGCATGTATAATTCATCTGTTCTTCTTGGTCCTAAGTTCAATAGCTTTAAATGAAAAAATCCCCAAAGCCTAAAACCTAAGCAAAACACTTTCAGTTTAAATTAAAGATGATAATGCTGATTTATGATTTGTTTTTAATATTGGCTTTCCTGGATATGGCATGGGTTTTAAATTGAAATAGAATCCAAAACTCAACAAAAAAAAAATGGTGGTGAAAACATTAGCTCTGTACTGGCATATTCGCAATGTAACGTAAAGATGTATCAGGAAATACTGCACAGTTTTAATTAGTTGTATGAAAAAACTCATAATGCAGCAATCTTACATTTTGACTTTTTATTTAAGAGAAGACAAAATGGAAGGAGGGATGGTGAAATAAGTCATTTATATGATCAACATCAAGTGCACAGTAAATATCTCTTTAATGAGCATAGTCTTAAAAGCAATATTTTATGCTAATTTAGAGGCTTATGGTACATCATCAACATCTCTGCACATCATTAATTTAGCAAACTTTCTGTTAGGAGAGTGATGCATTTTGGGGGGTAAGTGAAGTTGGATATGGCCACATTTTTATATGCACAAACTCCTGCATGTGTGATGCAAGAATGAAAAAAAAACTTTAAAGACCACTGATTACATGCAACTTTATTGGGGCTATCTATGTATCTGAGGGTATGGACAAGTATATACATTTAGAGAGGAGGAGCAAGCTGCTGCTCAGCAGCGGTTATACTCTGTTACGTTCTCATGAGCCTCGAGCAGTAGAAGCGAGCTACATCTCCCTAACATTCACAGTGGCTGAAACAGGCTTAAGGTGGGAGCAGTTTTACTTCTATTGTTACAGAATTATGTAGATGTAACCAGCATTCCCTCTAAGCTGCGCAGCTGCTCGGGCATGCTCATGCCATGCTGCCAGGTGCGCCTGAGTGGCCATGCATGCCACACATCTTGGAGGGAATGCTGGATGTAACAGTTACACTAACAGGTTATATTTATATATTTTGATCTATGGCTAGTTGAGACGATTGTTAAACATTTGTCTATGCCTGGGAATGTCATTCACTTTTGTCCTCTCTGCTGGTATGGTTAAGGCTATAACATTTTCCTTTTGTTTGGAAATGTATATATTTTTTTCTAGAATTCTTATCTCCTCTCAAGATAAATTGTCCTAACTTTTGTTAATCTCTTGTATTTTTCCATCCTTCTAATCTTTCGTGTTACCATTCTCTGGATCCTTTTCTATTTCTGCTTCTTTTGGTTTGAGACGATATAACCAAAATGCAACCTACTGGTCCAGGTGAAGACATGCTATGAGTATATAAAACAGAATTATTATTGTTCATTTTCTTAATAGATCTTTATAGTTAATAGATCTTTTTAGTTGATCTTTTTCTTTATTCAGTCAGCTTGCTCTGATTCTTCTCACAATGCATGACAAGCTAGGCATCCTGAAGCCTAATATACAATTTTTAGAATATGTCAACATTTATATAGAAATCAAACTGTTTATAAACCCATTTTCCCCGTTATCTAACTTTAAGGCCTTTTGAAATTACTCGTGTTCCTTTCCATCCTTGAATTATTTAAATTTCTTCCCCGCACCTCCACAAAAAAAAGTTGTCTCCCTTGTTGATATATACTACTTTTCCCAGTTATTTGGCCCTAATATGGATCTATATTGCATCTAACTAATCTCCACACTTGTGGAAAAATGATAATTAATTTGTCCTTTGTTGTCATCATTGTTATTTCCCAACGAGTCACAAACTCTATACAGAGCATCTTAAAGATATTCTGGAAGAGTATTCCTGTGTTTTCAAGTCTAATGATTGTGTGACATACACTCTTCTTTTGACTTCCTGTAAGAGCGGTACCTTGTTTAAGAAGTTGTGCTGGTTTGCACCACTCTGTTATATTTCTCTAGGTCAAGGGTGTCAAACTCATTTGGCACCATACTTTGGCTCTGGACTGCAGGGCTCCACAGGCCAGATGACCTACTTCTGGATCTGTTAGGGTTAGTGTAAACTTGGCCAATGCAAAGTAGGCTCAAGATAAGATACATTTTACTTGTAATTATCAGGGTTAAATTTTTCAGGTAGTTTTGTGCTAAGATGGCTCTTTCTGGGTTAAATGCATTGTTACAGCAAGTGCTTTGGATTAAATTAGTATTTCTACTGGGTGGTTACACTAGGAGGTGAAAGGATTAACTGTCATGGCAACTCTGCATAATAATTAATGTCTTTCCAGTGTGGTGGAGCACAAGGAAGAGAGTAGGACTGACTTACCTTACCTATAGTGCTGAGTAGCTTCAAAAGTGTGGCATTTCGAAATATTGTGTAGATGGGGACATAGCTGTGTGATTTTATTTTTGGGGTGGGGAGGGTTTCCCACCTCCTGATTTGCATGTTATTTAATTTGTAGCCAAATCTACCCTGCTGCACTTTCCAAAAAATGTTGAGTTGGGATTATTGTGTCTCTGAAGGGAGAGTGGGAAAGATTTTTATTTCCAGTCCTACCTGTTATATGGCTTTTCTTTTTGTGATTGAGCCCAGAGAGTGTGTATTTTAAACATTAAAAGTGTGGTTTTATTTATCTTCTCTGAAACCCAGAGCTAAAAGAACAGCTCCTGGCTCGTACGTCACACGTGGAAGAAATAGAATGCTTAAAGCATGAATTTGAACAGCACCAGCAGCAACAGAGAAGTGAACATGAAACTGAATTGGAGCAACTGAGAATTTATTTTGAAAAGAAATTGAGGGCTGCTGAAGAGAATTACAGAGAAGAATTAGCACTGCTGCATCAGAGACTGCAAGAAGTGAAAGAATATTCTTTGATGGAGTCAGAAACAAGCCAAGATCAACTTGTAGATATCAGGTGATGTTTTTATTATTACTATTATTATTATTATTTTAAATTCTTGGGTAGTGACAAAACAACCCAAAAAGAACCTTGCCTTGCCTAAAAGAATTTTAGCCTTTTAGTATGTCATCAGATGCTGTGTGTTTGTAGGAATCCTAATGGTAATACAAGAGTATTTGACTAGATGCTGCTGTGTACATACCTAACCTCTGGCATGTTAAAACTCAATACATTAATCTGTTTCAAGGTTTTATAATGTATTTTACGTTCATTTTCAACATTTTTTTTGCCTCTCAGCTCCTCTATTATATCTTTAGAAGAAGCAGCGGAAAAAGAGAGAAGAGATGTGTTTTGCCAGCTAAATCAGCAACTAGAGCAACACAAGGTAGCTTCAATGTAACAAAAATCATACTGCTTATCATAAAATCTGCACACAAAATGACAGCTGGTTCTTACCACTCAGCACAGAGTTAATAGCAGATATAGTAATGCTGCCTTGTATTGCTAAAATTTTTGTTATTTTATGTAACATACGAAGGTAGTATTTTAAACAAAATGCTATATACACTTCACAGAATCAAAGAAAAACGTATGTATTGTGATGTGTGATTCTTGCTTTTTGTTTCTTTATTCTTGCTTGAAAATATCTGTTTTGAGGGTTACCATGAAGCATGGGAAGTCTTTTCTGCTGCCTAGTTTTTGGCTGAGTGCTAAAAAGGGGTCCTGGCTCATGACATGGGTTCTTGGGGGCTATTACAAATGAAGCAAGCAGTATCCTTTCTCTGTGACATACATGGATCCTGCCAAGAATTTGTTTTTTTCAGGAATCTTGACAGGATCCATACTGAGGTATCTGTGGGCACTTCTTACTTCCCTACATATTTTCTCAGCTGCTGAAGCTCTGCTCTGCCTTTTGGCATATTTTCATAGATTCACAGATGTTAGGGTTGGAAGGGACCTCAATAGATCATCGAGTCCGACCCCCTGCATAGGCAGGAA
>NW_005842017.1:1013433-1018656 GCF_000455745.1 Alligator sinensis
GTAGGGGAGAGCACCACCTCCCTTGGGAGCCCGTTCCAGACCTTGGCCACTCTGACTGTGAAGAAGTTTTTCCTAATGTCCAATCTAAATCTGCTCTCTGCTAGCTTGTGGCCATTATTTCTTGTAACCCCCGGGGGCGCCTTGGTGAATAAAACCTCACCAATTCCCTTCTGTGCCCCCGTGATGAACTTATAGGCAGCCACAAGGTCGCCTCTCAACCTTCTCTTGTGGAGGCTGAAAAGGTCCAGGTTCTCTAGTCTCTCCTCGTAGGGCTTGGTCTGCAAGCCCTTAACCATACGAGTGGCCCTTCTCTGGACCCTCTCCAGGTTATCCGCATCCCTCTTGAAGTGGGGCGCCCAGAATTGCACGCAGTACTCCAACTGCAGTCTGACCAGTGCCCGATAGAGGGGAAGTATCACCTCCTTGGATCTATTCGTCATGCATCTGCTGGTGCACGATAAAGTGCCATTGGCTTTTCTGATGGCTTTGTCACACTGCCGACTCATGTTCATCTTGGAGTCCACTAGGACTCCAAGATCCCTTTCCACTTCCGTGCCACCCAGCAGGTCATTCCCTAGGCTGTAGGTGTGCTGGACATTTTTCCTTCCTAGGTGCAGCACTTTGCATTTCTCCTTGTTGCTTTGCATTTCTCCTTGTCAAAAAAGGGAGGAAGGAGGACCCAGGAAACTATAGGCCCATTAGTCTTACCTTGGTCCTGGGGAAGCTCTTTGAGAAAATTATCCAGGAGCACATCTGTGAGGTGCTTTCTCTAAGCCTTGGTACTCTGGGACCTCTATATTTCCAAAGTGAGTATGGGAGTGGAAGCAAGAATGGCCTGGGGAGGCAGACTGGAAAATGGAGCTGTAAATTTGTAATATGTTACGTGCACTGTTCCTGTCCAACTGATTTTTAGTATCTGAAATATAAAGGTATCTTTCTGTTATGAATGTGTGTCTTGTACAGGAAGAACTTACTTGTTTGCGATTGCAGTTGGATGAACAACAAAGAAATGATCTACATTCTTTAAGATCTTCCCTCACACTGCAGTATAAGGAGGATCTGATGAAAATGAAGATGGATCTGTCAGACAGATATATCTCAGAAATCGAGGAATTGAAGAAGAAGCATTGTTTAGATCTTGAACAGCTCCGTGCCAAGCTTTCAGAAGAGCATATCAAAGGTAAGATAAAATGTCAGGCTCATGAGTAAAATGGAGACGTTCTGGGGTAGCCAAGACCTTTTTTTCATTAGGCTATGAATCAGTGGTGCCCAACCTTTTTGCCCAGCGGGTCGGATTGCCAGCACCCAGTCTGTCTGTAGGCTGGATCCAGCTGGTGTTCTGATATGATGCCTGGGCAGGCACAGCAGGCACCATTTAGCTGCGCAGAGGTGGGGGGCCAAATTGGCTCCAACAGAGCCCTGCAAGTAAAACGAGCTTGATTTGGGTCTTTGGAGAGAGAGAAGAGGGTGCGGCCCAGCCCCGATGGGAGGAGAGTGGGTGTGATCTGGCCTAGTGGAGGAAGTGGGCATGGCCAAGCCCCAACCTAGCCCAGCTGGGAGGGAAGGGGACATGGTCTGTCCCTGATCCAGAAGCAGGGGTTGTGGTGTAGTCGCATGTGGGAAGGGAGCATAGTTTGGTTCCAAACAGCTATCCAGGGAATGGGATTTGGGGGGATTTGTCAGGGGGGGAAGGTAACTGTATTAATGACCACCACTCCCCCCTGACAAATTTTAGGACCCGTGGGAGCCCCACATGCCAGGTATGATGGGTCTGCAGGCTGCATTTGGCTAGCGGGCTGGAGGTTGAGCGCCCCTGCTATAAATGATTATTTGAAGAAATACGAACATTCCAAGTGTCCTTGAAATTGCAAAAGACATTTAACACTTGTTCATAATTGGTATTGACAGTGTGTGTTTTATGAGGTTTTTGAAGGTCTTGATTTGCATTTTTATAAGTATTCCTTCTGTAGTGCCCTGAATGTGATATTCTAAAGTAAAATGAAAATACAGACGAGTGATTGCTATTAAAATTTCTCATGTAGTTAACTTGTTATATTCAATGTTTGGATGGAGGTGTACTTTCAATTTTAAAATCACCCTTCCATCTAATTTCTAACCTAAATTCCTAAAATATTTAAGAATTTATGAATATCCAATATAGCTAAATTAAATGGATTATATGGGGTAAAATCCTGTTCTCTTCACTGTTGGTTGTTTTTTTGGATTTGATAGTGCTGTGTATACATTTGTGTTGGGTTGATTTTCTCTCTGTATATTGAATTAGTGAGCCTAGTCATTTGTGTAACTCTTTAGCACAGTTATGGGGAAGAGAGAAAATTATTTAAGTCAGGAAGAAGATTATAAAACAACGAAATTGGCAAGAGAGCTCAGCATAATGTAATACTTCCTGCACAAATAAGTCTTTCCTGCCTTGTTGCTGTTGTATAACTACATTCAATAGAGGAATTTTCCACCTGGTCACAGGCCACAGACAGCTTCTCATTGGAGGGTTGGTTTTTTTTCCTTCTGGGAGAGGCCTGTTTCTTCCCTATTTAAATTGCATTGTACTAATTTACTATAGAATATCTTTATATAAAGTTACATATTTCATGAAGATACCTCTCTGAGTAGCAACATAACAAGGGGTTGGTATTTATTTTCTGAAAGACAGCCATGTTCCACTCTGAGTATAGTTGGTTGAGTATTATCGATCAAGCTTGTTTAATTGGCTGTTTGTCAAGGTCATTAGACATATTATTGTTTTAAGGTTTTCAGGGATACATCTGCGATGAAAGAAAACTTCAGAAAATCTGTTTCAGTATCTAATAGAGAAAAGTTGGCTTGTGGAGGAATAGGAAATATTTAGTTAAATAAGGGGTTGGTGTTTCCCACTAATATCAGTGGAGAAAGTCCTAACATAAGCTTCAGTGTTCTAAAATGTTAGATCCATTTCTTACTGTTATTTACATGCTAAGTGGTAATAAGTTGCAGAGATGATGTATAGTAGACCAATAATAGTTGATGATTTTTTTACGCACAATTTAGGAGTGTTCCCTGTTAGCTTTACAGACAGGACGCCTTTATATGAATTGTTTTAATAAGATACTGTCATCATTCAGCTTTTCTTACAAGGAATTACTGAGACTACTGTATGTACTGAGACTGAAAACTTCTTTTACTGTTTATCTAGAAATAACCAAGCTACGTTTGCAGAGTGCTCAAGATGCAGCACGACAGGTTGAAGCAGAGGTGGCTGAACGAATATCTGTGCTGGAGAAAGAGCACAGAGATAAACTCTCACTCCTTCAGTCTGAGAAGCAGTACATTGAAGAACTGCAGGAAGAAAGACAGCGTTTAAAGAAAGAGATTAGTGAACTAAAACACATTGGTATGCAGCATGAAATGCATATGAAAGAGGAGATGGAGAAGGTACAACATACAGCATTTAGTGTTATATTGTATAAAAAATTCTGCTAGGATGGGTACTAGGAATAATGATTTATTAGTACACGTTCTTAATCTGCAGAGGGTCTTAGCTTTCGCTTTAATTATACATTGTATAACTAAAACATTGTGTTGTTTTCATAGTGAGGTAAAAAACTACAAATGTGTGGTGCTTGTGTAAGTGAAGTACAGGGCATTCCACCTACCTTTCTAATAGGTGTTCTTCACCTACACTTACCTACCTGACATTCCACCTACCTTTCTAATATTTAAACAAAATCTTTTTTGCGAATTGAGCATATTTCTTTTTAGAAGTATAAGTGAAAAACAGGGCTTAATGTTACGACATCACCTAGGAGCTCACACCCTTGTTCTTCAGGTCTAAGTCATGGATCACACATTTGGAATTACATTACCACTTTTAGCTTTGAGGAAAAAATCTGATCTACAGAAACACTGGGAGAACCTGTTGAATATACTCTGAATTGGCATAATAAGCCTAAAGTACGAGAGGAGGAGAGCCAAAACAAGTTAAAACCTAAAATTCAGGCACCACACCAATTTGATATTGGAATTTTGCTTTGTTTATTTATTGTAAAGATTACTTTTGTAGAAACGTAGGGCAGGAAGAAATTTATTTTTAAGAAATTATTTAGTCCATTCCTTGCATTGAGGTAGGATGATGTATCCAGACTGTCCCTGAGACACATCTAACCTGTTCTTAAAACTCCAATGAAAGAGATTCTACAATCTCTCTAGAAGTCCTGATCCAATCCCTCTCTAGAAGGACAGAGAAAAATGACATTCCACCTACCTTTCTAATATTTAAACTAAATCTTTTTTGCAAATTGATCTTATTTCTTTTTAGAATCAGAGAATCATAAAAAATTAGGGTTGGAAGGGACCTCAGGAGGTCACCTAGTGCAGTCCAACCCTCTGCTCCAAAGCAGGACCATCCCCAGCTATATCATTTCAGCCAGGGCTTTGTCTAGCTATGTGTTTAAAAACCTCCAGGGATGGAGATTCCACAATCTCTCTGGGTAACCTTTTCCACTGCTTTACTTCCCTCCTAGTTAGAGTTTTTTCCACCTAACAGCTAACTTAAACTTCCCTTGCTGCAACTTGAAGTCATTGTTCCTTGTTCTTGTCCTATTTCTTGTTTCCCAGGGAAAACATGGTCACTATCCTCTTTATAAAAAAGTTGTCCCTCTGCCCTTCCCCCAGCTTCTCTAGCTATCTAGACCAGTGGTTCTAAGCTAGGGGCAGGCAATTGTCTGGCGGGGGGCCGGTTACCCAGTTTTGGCAGGCTGTTGAGGGCCGCATGGGTAGCCCCGCCCCTTGACAGGTGTCCCGCCCCCTGGTCACCATCTTGGGACCAATGTCCCAGGGCCAGCACCGGTGGGGCCCAAAGCAGGGCGCAGGCTGGCGGGGGTCTGTGGAGCCAGGCTGGGCTGCACCAGCAGGGAGAGGAGAGAGCTGGCCCGGCTCCATAGAGCCCTTGCCAGCTGGGACCCCGCGCTCCTGCCATCCAGCTCTGGGCCCCACTGGCCCTGGCCCCGGACACCAGTGCGGGCCCTGTGCTCCCGCTGGTTCCCCGCCCACTCACATCTGGTACCCCCCCAGCCCCGCAGTACAGGCAGGGGGCAGTGCACAGCCCTGACCCCCTGCTCGCCAGCAAGGAAGAAGCTGGTGCTGAGCGCAGGGAAAAGCGGCCCCTCACTCGCCCCATGGCCAGCGCTCCCTGCTGCAGGTGCTTGCAGCCCACGCAGGGCTGTCTGG
>NW_005842017.1:1018759-1023832 GCF_000455745.1 Alligator sinensis
GAGCCTGGAGCTGGCACGGGGCACAGGCTGGCAGTGGGGCTGTGGTACAAGGTGGTGCTGAGTGCAGAGGGGGAAAAGCAGCCCCTTCCCACCCCATGGCCGGTGCCCCACACTGCAGCTGCTTGCAGCCCACCTTGGTCTGCCTATGCCTACTTTGGACAGCCCTGTGGGAGTTGCGAGTGGGTGCAGCAGGGAGTGCCGGCCATGGGGCGGGCTAGGGGCCTCTCTCTTCCGCACCAGGAAGGAGCAGGGAAGGAGCACGGGAGGGGTGTGGGGGAAGCGGCCCCTCCCCCGTCCCATGGCCAGTGTTCCCTTCTGCAGGTGCTCACAGCCCCCGCAGGGCTCTCCAGAGCAGGCACAGGCAGTCCCATGTGGGCTGCAAGCAGCTGCAGTGCCGGGCATGGGGCAGGGGAGGGGCCGCTTCCCCCCCCACGCTCACCTTTTCCCTGCCCCGCACTCCTTCCCTGCCCGAGGTCCCCCACCCTTACCTGAGGTTCCAGCGCAGGGCAGCCATGTGCTCCCAGGCTGGGGGGGCAGGGCCAGGCGGGCCCTGCTGTTGTGGGAGCCCACCGGGCTTCCTTTGGGTCCTCCTGCCCTTGGTTCCTGTCATTTTTGACAGGAACCAAGGGCAGAGAAATACTAATTTTCTACATTTTTTAAGGGCCCCGCAGGCCGGATCCGGCCCATGGGCCATATTTTGCCCACTCCTGTTCTAAGCCTTTTAAACTCAAAGCCCCCTCCATAACTTTTTGGATTTCAGTGTCACTCCATCTGAAGACTAATTAATTTCCTACAGTGCTTACCTTCTTTCACCCTGTCATACCCTTAAAAGGTTCTCATGGGGTGGCATGGTGGGTAGGGCACCCATGAGAACATAGCAGAGGTGGTGGTGAATGGTGCTCAAGGCTGCTAGGGGCTGCTTGCCTGGGCAGATTGGGGAGCTTGGGGGCAGGTCATTAAACCCTTGCAGGAGGTATAAAGAGGGTGACAGTGGTTGTTGATGCAGAGGCTGGTGCCAGCTGATGGTGGCAGAACACTGCTGTGTCCTGCTCTTTCTTCGACTCTGAAGGGGTAAGCATAGCCTTTGCCACTGCAGCTTCTTGTCTTGGATCCTAAAT
This sequence comes from Alligator sinensis, assembly GCF_000455745.1. Taxonomy (NCBI): domain Eukaryota; kingdom Metazoa; phylum Chordata; order Crocodylia; family Alligatoridae; genus Alligator; species Alligator sinensis. The sequence goes on from NW_005842017.1 coordinate 1,019,878, forward strand.
GCCAGTGCCCTGAGCTACCATTCCCTCTGGTTCCTCCCACCAGCTCTGGGATTATGGGAAGAGTGGGGTAATGAGCTGGGATGAAAAAGTATAGCTCCTTGTTCACCTATTCACCCATGGCAGACCACGCTCTTTAGGGGACAGAAGCAGTTGGCACAGGGGCTGTTGGGAGGGTTAAATTAATATATGTGAACTCTGTGTTCCCCTGCTCCTCCCCGGCTTCTGGAGCTGGTAGGAGTGCTACCAGGACACTTGGGCTGGTGTAGGGTGCCTAGTGCGTGGAGGAGGTAGTGCTTACCTCCTTTGACAGGAAATAGGCACTGTGTCACCGTTTTAAGGAGCTTGTAGCACCCTGGTGTCACCGAGCTAGACAAACTCTATATTTCTTCAGCCTTTTTTCCTAAGTCATGTTTTCTAAATGTTTTATCATTATTGTTACTCTTCTCTGGATTCTTTCTAGTTTGTCTCTATCTTTTTGAAAGTCTGGTGCCTAAAACTATTAACAGTATTCCAGCTAAGGCCTCATCAAGCAGAGCAGGATAATTACTAGGGCTGTGCAAAATTTTGGCAGGTGTTTCGTTTCGGAGGTGTTTTGGCACCCGAAACACCAAATCTAAAATGAAACGGAAGACTCTGAAACATCTACAAAACGAAACAAAACCATCTGAACTGTTTCAGAAATGTTTTGGAATGTTTCAGAGGCACCCCCCTGGGAGGCTGGGGCTGGGCGGGGGATAGGTTGGGCAGGGCAGCCATGGGGGCTTTCCCGTGGCTCCCCCCACCGGGGCAGAGGCAGGCACAGCTGGAGGAGCCTCAGGAGAACTTTCAGCCGCCTGGCTGTGCGTGCCTCTTCCCAGCAGATCCGAATCTCCAAATCAGCTCTGAAACAGCATCAAAACTCCAAAACAGATTTAGCCAAATTGAAACGTAACAGTGATCCGAAACGAATCGCTGTCTTCCGAAATGGCCGAATCTGAAACCTGAAACAAAACGTAGCCATTTCACACAGCCCTACCCTCCCATTCCTTGCATATGACACTCTTGTTACATTCCAGAGAGAAAATAGCCTTTTTTATAACGGTATTTTGATTTGTATGATATAGGACCCCTAGATAATTGTCTGCAGTGTTGCTGCCTGTCAAGTTGTTATTCCTCATTTTATAAAATTTATATCCTGCCCTACCCTTTGTACTTTCAATTTTTCCTACCTAAGTGTGTAGTACTTTGCACATGCATTTATTGAATTTAATCATCTTGATCTTAGAGTATTTCTCCAGTGTATTAAGATGATTTTGAATTCCAATCCTGTGTTGCAAAGTTCTGGCGGTCTTTCCCAGCTTGGTGTATTTTCTGTAGTTAATGAAATGTACAATGTTGGTCTCCATTAAACTGCATAGACTCCAAACTGAAAAAGTTGATGCACTTTCTGGAACTCAGTTTAAAAAATGCTCATTAACCACAGAAACAGCCTCCACTAAGCTTTTCGCACTTCATTATGGCTCATTACTTAGTTTCTTAGATTACTGTATTCCTCTAATAGCAGTCTTGAAATAAATGGAATCTAGGATGTTCACTTTAGAAGCCATTTTTCCATTTAACAGCAAAATTGGTGATCCAATTATGTTACAAAGGGCATGGACAAATGTAGGTTTCAGCCTCCTTAAAAGGTGAGGAGTAGTTGCTGCTTAGGACCACGCAGCTGCTGTTAAGCTGTAACATCTGCTTAAACTTGTAGCAGTATATGTGAGCTAAATCACCCTGATTTTGAACCTAGATGAAACGAAATGAAAGTTAGAGTGGCTTTCCACACTTGTGTCACTACAGAATGATGAGGGTGTTACAGTTGCGTAGTAAGAGCCTGTACAGGTATCATTTTGAGAGGGATATTTATTTTAGGTATACTACAACTGAGTTGGAGAGTTATTGTGATTAAGTAGTTTAAGCACATAACGCATATGTAAATAATCAGTATTTGTTACATTGTAAGCAATAAACAAAAACTTGGGGCCACTGTCTTGTTACGCAGTTATACAAAATAAGTACTTATCTGATGTACATATAAAAGGAATACAATGTACTTCCCACCCTCCCATAACATGATTTAATTTACACTATATTTCTGTAGTTCTTGATTTTCAATATTTGTTTGATAGCAAGATTTTATTTAGAATATTGCTTTATCATTTTTGTAATGTAATATTCATAGGTGAAATGTAAACTTTTGGAGGATCATAATAATGAATTAAAAAAAGCTAAAGAGGAGGTCCAGAAAATGGAGCAGATACACAAAGAAAAGGAGGAAGAATGGAAGTGTGAAAGTGAGCTGGTGCAGATAAAAACAGAAGAGAAGTTGTCATTGATGTGTAGAGAGCTTGAAGACAAAGCAGAATGTGAGCGGCTTGCTTTACAAAAGGAGTTTGAACTTCATGAAGCTGAAATGAACCTCCTTCGAGATGAGCAGGCTGCTAGAATTGTAGAACTGGAGAAGTCCCTAAAGGAGCAACAGAACAGTTTGCGGCAGCTAGAGGACAGCCTAGCAAATGAACAGGCTACTCATAAATCTCAGGCAGAGTATGACAGCGAACTGCAAGCTGCTAAGGCAGTCATGGCAAAAGAGTTGGAAAAAGCCACTTTGGATCTTCAAGAGGAATGCGCAGCTAAACTTACGGAAGCACAGAACAAGTAAGCAACTTAATATTAGTAGATTTTTCTTTCAGTTGTTTAACCAGCACTCTTTTTGAAGACATAAGAAATGAGTATAATTTTGCAGCTGCATGGCATAAACAGATCTTTAAATATATTAATGTGCTTTACCAAGGAGCAGTAGTACTATCTGTGAAGTCCCACTGCTAGAAGTCACTTCATATAAATAGTGTCAAACCCAGCCTTCATATAAAAAAAAGAATCATCATCCTATTACTTTTAGGCATAAATAGGTTCTTTAGTTTATTTGTATATTTTATGGAAACAACTAGCTATTCCTTCCACAGATTCTTTCAGATGGGAAAGCCACCTTTTAGTGACCTTAACTTTGTTTTGTGCAAGATGACAAAGTGTGTACGTTGCTGCCTTAATGTGCCTCCACTGCTCTTGCTAGCAATAGAGTGAATTTGTTTGGGACCATGTTATTTCAGGAGCAGGGTTTGGAGGTTTCTAGCAGCACTTGCAGTAGCGTGTCATATTTCAAAATCTGAAGCAGACTATAAATAGGCATGAAAATACAATTATATAAACGGAATATAAATAGTTAGTGGATTTAACTAGACCTCTGGCTTGATCCAGATTAACAGATCATAGTTTCTTAAATATTAATAATGCATTAACAATGTTGACTTCCATATACTTTTTTATGCACCCTTGTGTTTTCTTCTATGAACACTTTCTCAAGTCTCTGCCACTGGCTATTAAATGCTTGGATTTTTCAATCTTTGGTGATTAATGTAACACGGGCATTTGTCTACTAAGGTTGTGACTATATGAATGAGTTTTCTTCTTTTGTTTCTGAAGCAAGGAAACTTAAATCAAGAGTCTTGAAGATAAGGGCCTTAGGGAAAATACCAACAAATAGCTTTTCTTACACTGGAACTAGAGTAAAATTTCCTGGGTTAGGGCAGATGTTTATCAGATTAAGGGTAAAGTCATATGTTAACAGCTTTATTTTTTCTGAATTGAGTATTTCTTGGGATTGTGTGTTCATATGTCTGTGACCTAAATAAGCGGACTCATTTAGCTCGCATTTCATTTCACATAAACTACTGCTTTGTTCTAAAATAATATTCTGTATTATTTTGAACCAGTGCAGAATTTTGAAATTCTATATATATCAAAGCCTTAGTCTGTCCATCTGTAGTGCTTTATTCGCATTCTGATTGGCTGTCTGGCAGCCAGAGTGCTTCAAGAGCGTTCCAGACAGCAGGTGGTAGAGCGCTGCCATGATGGTGGGGATTGGGGGGGG
>NW_005842017.1:1024200-1042606 GCF_000455745.1 Alligator sinensis
CTGGGTAGGGCAGTCACAGGCCTGTGCCCCTGGTTGCCCCGCCCCCCCAAATCATTCTTGATGGGCAATTGACTAGTCTAGAGATAAAAGCTATGAAGTGTCTCATAATAAAAATATATTTTGGGCTTAAATTTTTTTTGCCTACTTATTTTTTTTTATTCTTTGGATCTTATCTGTGAATTACTGACAATGTTTTAATTTAAATTTTGTTGGAAATAATTTAGATTTATGGAGGAACACAAAGCTATGACTCAAACATTCACAACAGAGCAAGAGATTCTCCTCCAGGAGTTGAAGGGGAAGCACATAAATGAGCTAGAACTCCAAAGTCAGCAATTACAGGAGAAGCAGAAGCAACAGATTTTATCCCTCGCAGCTGAGCTGCAGACAAAGCACCAAACTGAAACTGAGGCCCTTAAATCTACATTACAAAGCAAACAGCAGGCTCTGCTTGAAGCTCATGTAGCTGAACTGCAAACAAAGCATCAAGCACAAATTGATGAGTTGGAGGCTAAACACTTGTCTAATCTGGATTCTTTGGAGTCTTCATACCTTTCTGAAATTCAGAACATAAGAGATGAGCACAAGAAAATTCTTGAGGAACTACAGGTGCACCACAGAGAACAGCTGCATCAGAAGGATAAGGAGAATCAAGTGCTCTTAGCTGAGGAGAAAGAGAGGTTGAAATTAAAGCATTCTGAAGAGCTGCTCCTTTCCCATGAAAATCTGAAAATTGAACTGGCTACTCTTCATATAGAAAAACTTAAAGCCATGGGTGCTGAATTGGAAGTAGTTCATAAGGTGGGTGAGAGGAATAATGCAATAAGACAGTCCTGTCTGATATCTGACTTCTATCTGAAAAGTACTCATTTTTAAATGTGTTTTCTGTAGGTATTTAATTCTGTTTGCTCGTGAGAACTGTAAGTAAATTCCATCGTGATGAAAGAAATAATTATTTATTCCATTATAAACAAGAGGATTTAGAAGCTCATTTAAATGTAAACTTTAAAATTAATTTAAATGTAATTTAAATGTAATTTATTTAAATGTAATTAATTTTAAAGTTTACATTCTAAAGGTATGTCTGCACTTAAGGCACTTCTATGACAGTAGCTCATTTTGACATACCCAAGCTTGCTTCAGTACTCCTAAGTGTAGCTGCAACAGCATAAAACTCCGCTAAGGAGTCATTACCCAGTTTGTCCAGCTGACTTTGCACCACTGAATTCCATGCTGTTGTAGCTACACTGCTAGGAGTATCCAAGTTAGGTAGGGTACATACTTGTGTTGCTGTTTGATTTTCATTCCCCTTTCCAATCTGAAGCTTTCCTTTTTTTTTTTTTTTTTTTTTTGCACTGCATCTGAGAAAAAATATAAAAGTCCTAGCATTTGAGAATGAGAAAATAGCTTGTGCTTTTTCTTCATCTGTTGTATTTCATCTGATAATACATTATCTATCTGTTCATATATAATCTATTATGTTGGAGAAGTAAAATCAGGTGCTTTATATAAAGTAATTTTTGTAATCGCTATTTTGAAATGGGGATGTCAAGATGAGATCTGCAAAAAACCTAGATTAGGTTTCTACAGTTGCTAAATATCATGACACGTGATTTAAAGTTTTGAAAGTGGCATTGCAGCCCAATGAGGAAGCCCTGATTAATTTTTAAGGACAGTCTAGTATAGCTGCCTTTTGGGTCTCTTCCCTGTCTCCCTCCCCCATTATCTGACTTTTTTTTTTTTTTATTGGTACATCATCCAGAAATGTAAATTGCATATTTTGAATATTGTTTATTTTCTGTGGCAATGTTGAATAAATTGAGGGGTGGCATGAGAGATAGCTATGATAAAACAGTAATTTCTTTGTTTCATTTCTAATATGGGAAGAGTAAAACATTTTGTTCTTAGCGAGTTGTATTTCATTATTTTAATTCAATTTAGTTAGCATGGGGAATTTTTAGAAGCTAACACCATTGTATTTCATTGAATTATTATGTTGTGTTTAATATGTTGTCAAAATTATGCAAAATTACCTACTGTATTGTTGACCTACAGAATCTTTTTTAAATCTTAAAAACCCTTCAAGTTTTAGTTTGGTATAATTTTGTTAATTGGAACAAACTACAGAAAACGTTACAGTTCCAATCTTTTGAAATACCAGCTTGCAAAGTATGTTTGAGGGTTCTTTGTTTCTCTTATATCATTTATGTCCCAGAGAAAAGGTAGTGGCTTGTTGCTAGGAAATTAAGTCCCTGCAGATGCTCCTGATTATTTTTCTTTCTGCCAAGTAAGGGCACAAAGGGGTATCCTTTGGTTTGTTTATGTAGAGCCTAAATTGGGAAGCCTTTTTTTACTGCACCCAAGGTAAGTACATCGATAAGCTAGTTTAACTACTTGAGTCAAGAAAGCACTTTTCAAGGCAGCACCTTTAATTTATATTACCATTTCATTAGAATCCTGTTCTGCTTTAGTGCTTTCCTAATGCTGGGTGTGGATTCCTGTTTGCCTCACCTTTGATTCAGGGAAGGTAATGTAAAGCAGCAGGGTGTTGTATAGTTAAAAAAAAAAAAAAAAAAAATTTAAAAAATTCCCTGAAGTTTAAGAATGTGCTTGTGAGGGATTGTCTATGTGGGGGCACTTAGAAAGCTAATCTAAATCAACTAGAAGTGAATTTAAATTTAGTTTGAGATGTATTAGACATGGTTATTCAGAATGAGTGTCATTTTAAAATGAATTTGGGTAAACTGAATTAAGAAAGGCTTATTCAAAATAATGACCACAGAATGATTTAGTGCACTTTAACACTTTAGTTAATTCTGGCTAACTTTCCTACTTGTACCTGTGTAAACAGTCCCTGAGAGTAAAGAACTGTGAGGCTGGGGATTGTGCTGATGAGGAGAGCTATCGTTTGTAAGAAGAAACTAGAAGACCTACACAGGTGTCATTTCTTATTACTAGACAGTTTTGAAAAATTAACTCAAAGGTAATTGGAGCATGTTCTCAGGTCTCAGGAGGAAATTTTGGTAGTTAATATTTACTTATCCGAGTTGAAAACTCCCTATACAGAGAATTGAACTTTTAATGTATAGGGCAGCATATGGTTTATGAATTGGTTACAAAATATCTTTTTTTAATGAATATTTTTATAGGAAGAATTGAACACAGCTCTTCAAAATCAAAGATGTTTGTTGGAGGAAGAAAATCGTAAAGCCTTGGATGCATTACGTGAAGAAGTACTGATTATGGAAGAACATCATAAAAAGGCGTTGCAGGAACTTCAGGATCTCCATGTTACAGAAATTCAGAAACAGAAAGAGGAATATTCCCAGCAGCTGAAGAAAGAGGTCAAAAAGCTAGAAGTACAGCATGAACATGAACAGGAGGTCAGAACTACAAACACACCCAAAACTAAAATGATTATCTTTTAAAATAAAATAGAACCGATTCAGTTTTATTAATTACTATAATAAACAGCCATTTCCGTAGCTGGCTGTTATTTTGGTTTGCAGGCTTCAGTAAAGAAATGAGACAAAGTAGCTGTGTTTTAAACACTTTAATCTAAAGTTCGTGAAAACCATAAATTGATTTACTATCATAAAATATTATTTTTCTTAACTGATAATGCCAGTGGATGTGGGAATTTTTTCAGCCCTAAAGTGCCTTCACTTAACTTTTATTTATTTTTAAACTGAAAAATTAAAACTTCCATTATACTGAATATATACATCTAATAAAGATGTCAGTACTTAATGGTGCATTGTCTATTTAGGGAAAATAACTATTGACTTGAAGTCCAGCACTGAGTACAAGTGGACTGTTTTGAGCTGAGTTGACTTTCTGTGACACTAAGTAGATGTCATTTTTAAAAATAGGAATTAGGCAAATGACATTTAAAAAAACCCCAAACTTTGCTGTCTATAGCCTTTTGTCCACATTTGTTGTTATTTCTGGTATATGCACAGAATTCAATAAGTCAACAAGCTTCTTTAATGAATACTAAAAACATGTTTTAATTTTAAGTTTCTAAATAGGTGTTATATTTTTGAGGTAATATTGAAGTATAACCGAGCCTCGTTATTTCTTGCATCAGTCAATTCTGATTTGCACAGATGGTATAGGAAGGTGTCAAATGACTGACTTCATTATTCTTGTAGTATACGCTCTACGGCTACTAATGTGTACGAAGGAGTCATTAATTAAAACTTATTTCAAAATACATCCAACAAAGTGTATTCAACTGTAATATAATGTGTTGTTGTTGTTTAGATTTGAATTCCACCCTATCCAGAAAGGCTTAAAGTGGCTTATAATACAAGACAAACAACCCTCAAGATAAGAAATAGTAGACTGTTTCAACTTCCCTGTAACTTTGCCACCTTGCCAGAAATCAGATCTGGTATTCTTCACTTGAGATGGGATTTGGTACCAACTGAGAATTTGGCTCTTGAGTTTTGGAGGGAAGGCACTTACAGAAGTATAACTGAACTGATGAGCTAACTAATTTCTCTTCCAACCTCCTCTGGGCAGCACAACGGTAACGTTGTGTCTAAAAATTCTTTTGCAGATGTATGCCTCTGCTTCTGCCTCTGAAGTGCAAACTGTGAGGACAGCTCTCCTAGCTCAGTTTGAGGAGGCAAAAATGAAACAGCAGCTTCAGTTCCAGGAGGAGATTGAACTGCTGAAGTGTCAATCAGAGGTATTACTGGAACAGCAGATTACACAGCTAAAGGTAGGATCTAACTAACATGTACCCTAGCATAAATGCCAAACTGTGTGTTGGCTGATCATTTTTCTGCGATTGAACAAGTATTGTGCAACTTTTTTCTTTTTCTATTTTATATCATAAAGCTGTAGTAATTGGAGTTGCTGATATGTGATCTTTTCCATCTCCTAAATTAGTCTACAGGCTAGTTTGCTGGTTTGTTATCTGGGTCTAAGAAACTGGAAGTTAAAAATACACATATGCTCCTAATGTTACTTTTCTATGTAATCAACAGGGATCCTGGCTTTTTCTGATAAAAAAAATCGCAAATTCTCTCATAAAAAATTGCAGATTCTCTCATTAAAACCCCCCAAATCCATTATTAAAATGTAAAGGCCCCCCCACAATCCCCTGGCCCTGCTGGTGCCCCTCCCCTCACAGCCTTGTTAGTGGCCCTTGCCCCCAGCTGCCAGGGCTATGGGACCAAGAACCTGGGTCTGCAGCCCCCCTGCCCCTGGCAGGAGGGGGCAGCTATTGCAGTGGAGTAGAGCCTGGCTCCCTCCTGCTGCAGGCTTGGGCAGGTGGGGCCAGCTCCCTGCTGCTGCGCATGCTTCCAGGGGGCAGGAGGACCTGTGCCCCCCAGATCTGTGCGTGACGCAGGCGCAGGCTGTGTGCTTGGGCTCCCATCCTGCTGCCCTCCCCTGGGGCTTACGCAGCCCAGCGTGTGTAACCTGGTGTTGCAGGGCACAGCATGGCCATACAAGAAAGCTGCTTGCTGCTGCAAGCACCACAGTGGCCTGCTGACACTTCACCTGTGTGAGTGGGGGCCACGGCACAGGGTTGCACGCATGGGATGTCACCAGGGCAGTGCAGAGTTCATGGTGGCAAGCAGCTTTTCTGCATGGCCGCACTGTACCCTGCAGTGCTGGGTTGCACATGCTGGCTGGCGGAGGCCCTGGGGGAGGGCAGCAAGCCAAAACCCTAAACTCGCAGCGTGCAGCCTGTCCCTGGCCCCACCTGCACACATATCATGGGGGCATGTGCCTGTCCGTGCTGCGTGCGCGCCCCCCCCCCCCCCGCGCGGGGGGACCCCGCCACCCCCGGCAGGAGTGCACGCAGCAGGGACCCAGCCCCACCCCCCAGTCTCGCTCCCTGCTGGGGCCCTGCAGCCACACATTGTGGCCCCAAGCCCTATGCACTGCTCGGCTGGGCACCAGCCCTGCCCAACTCCCTCCCTCTCTATTGGGGGTCTTAATTCCCCCTACCCCAGCTTACCTGTGGGAGTTGGTCTCCAGGCTGCCTGGTTGCCATGTGCATATATGTGTGCGTGGTGCCCTCTGCTTGACTGCCCTCCTCCCGTTCCCCTGAAACCTTGCAGACTGCAGCCCTTCCAGGCTGGCATGCCCACCTGCACTCTTTTAATGCTGTTACCATGTCTTGCATCTTAACAGAGAACTTGATGAAGTATCTATGCTTTTGAAAATACAAAGTTACATAAGTTTGAGAACAGTACAGGAAATGTCTTTTTGGCATCTCCAGATAGTCCCTTCATCATCTTAAATGCTCTTCAGAGTGATATATTTCTTGTTAAATTGGAATCGTATTTGTATAAATTAGTTTTTTGTGGTTTGTCTAGTGTTCTTTTTACAAATGTCTTTTTTTAAAATTTTATACAGGAGGAATTTGAAGCTGAAAAGAAGGCTGCCTTGCATAACAAAGAAGATGTGCTAGTACAAGAAGCAGAAGAGGCCCGGGCCCTTTGCAGAAAAGAGATAGAGGCATTATCAGTACAGCTCCAAGAAAAGACAAATAAAATAATCCAGGTAAATTTGAAAATGTTTAGGTTTAGATTTTAATTGTCCTTTTGTTGCCTTATGTTTTAAAACTAACTTTCCATATTTGTATGTATGGATAGGGTCTGTCACTCTATTGTATACTGATGGGTTTATTTTAACTAGTTCTCAAGGTATCATGGGCTGCTTCTGTTAGTCAGTATGCTATGAGGAATGTTTTCTCCAGCCACTAAAGTACAGTGCTCTGGTTCAGTGTGGCTATGACTTCTGTAAAAATGAATTCATGTGACTTTTTTATTGACTTTTTAGTGACTTTTAAAAATCTCTTTAGATTATATTATAGTTAATGATATTCTGGCATCTGGTGAAATACAACAAGAATCTCACAAAAAACAAACACAGGAGTGGTTGCATGGAAGTAAAGGCTATAGGAATGTTGGCTACAAAGGACCAACTCAGGATCATAGTAAATTCTAATTTATTGTACAAGATGTGAAGTTACCAATAAAATCAGAAATGCAAACTTTGAGTTATGAGGGGTACTAACTACCTTAACACACACTGACACACACACATACGCATACTCGCATATGCAATTGCTGCTGTAGTAGTGTAGCACCGATGTTGGTTTATCCTGGTCCAGGGCCCTGGAATCTGCTGTTGATGGTCAGCTTCCTCCAAGGTGATGTCTTCTCCAGAAGAGGGTTGCCTACTTGTCCTTCTGTCTCAATAGGTTGGGTGCTGGATGAGGGGGGCACCACTGAGGGTCACTCTTCATTGGCTTTTATCCCTTTCTGGCAGACTTCTGTGGTCCCCCAGCATCATCTTGGCTGCCCAATTCGTAGGTTGCTGTACCACGTGGGTCTTGAGTAGTGCATGCCAGTTGTCAGTCACGGTCACTGCGGGTTCTGACTGATTGGTGCAATTTTGGGAGTCTACCCTTGACTAGATTGGCACAATGGCTGTGTCCTTGCAGGTTCCAGGTGGCTTGATTAGCTTAAAATGGCTTGTAGAATAGAGTTTTGTAATGGTAAGTTCCTCTGGCTAGGCTATTGTCAATTAACAGCCAGAAGCTCTTGCTTTGTCATTCAGTTATCTACTGATTCATCCATACTCACATTTTACTCAGGGGACCAGCCCAATACAGCAGTACAATTCCAGTGATTACAATCCCAATGCATTCTTATAATAATAATTTTAGTAATACAAGGTATGACTTACTCTAAAAAATACATTCGTTAAAAGGTATAAAACATAAAATACAGAATGCCAGGCCAAAGATGAGAGACACAAAATATAAAACGCATTGTGAGAAATAAATAAAAATGCAGTGTGAGGTAGCGAAGATCAAAGGCCACTGGGGACAGTAAGTGAGTTAGGTTAGATGTAGCCACGTAGACTGATTTAGCATAAAACTTTAGACAGATGTGGGAAGTTTGCTTTGGTATATAGGTCTTAATCAAAAGGGGATTGTGTTCACCAGGATATATTTACAGTCATGCTTTCAATGTATCTTGGCTTTTCTTGTATTACAGGCTTTGCTCTGAAGTGGATAATTTAGTTCTTTTGTTTTCTTTAGTGACACTTGGCTCACCTGATATGTAGATGTAGTTTGTAGGTTTCTCCTACAGAAAGCCACTTCAGCTTTCTGGCTTGCTCCAAGCCTTGCTACACTCATGCAGTGTGTGTGCTAGGTCTCTGCCAGTACTTAGAAGGAAAAAAGAAATGCACAAAAGGCAGACAAGAAAAGGCTTCTGTTATATCAGTGTCCAGAAAGGGAGTGTACAAAGGGGGTTCCCTGTTACAGGGAAAGGAGTGTGACAATACACATGCTGGGGGGTGTTGGCAGCTGGTGATCATCTTGCTGAGTTTGTTTCTTTTAAAATTGCTTACTTTGCTGCCCTCTGTTTCTTGCAGGCAAGATGCATGAGGTTTAGGATGGATTTAGATGCGTCGGGGGAGCCCTTGGCAAATAAGATTTTATGAATTTTTTGAGGGGTATAATGGAAGAAGGTTCATACCCCCTTCATGTGCCTTTATAGGGGAGCATCAAGGCTGCTGTTTTGAATCTTAAAATCATTGTCTGCTACATATTCTATATTCTCTTTTTTAGTTCATGTTGCAAATTTTCCTTGGTAGCTTTGCAGTCAGTGTAGTAAAAGGCATCCATTTGACACTGTAAGTTTTGAAAGGATCGTGACTGAGGTCTGAATCTCAAACTTCAGTGACATTATGAAATCAAAATACTGGATGTTTAGACTTTGTAGTAATCCTCTTGTTTCTGTGCATTGAAGGGAAGCATGTGTGGAAATCTTGAGCAGTTGCCATGGTAGTTATCCACACCTGTTCATGGGATAGGGGAAGCCAAACATGCATAGTCAGGGATCATGGATCCAAGCCTGATTTATAGATTAACCATGGTCATTTGGAAGACTCCTGCAGAGAAGCTTTCAGCTTGGGTTGATCTAGTTGGAGATGGTCCTGCTTTGAGCAGAGGGGTGGACTAGATAACCTCTTTAAGTCCCTTCTAACCCTAATTTTCTATGATTTTAAAAATAATCAAGCCCCCTTCCCCTTTTCCCCCCCCCCTCAGCCCCAAGCTTTAGAAGACAGTAGCAGGCTGTGTATGTTGAGGTGCCTAAATTGTCCAGTTAAATGCAATGTAAATTATTTGGTTTGTAAGTTTGGTTTATTTGGTTTAAAAGTGAAACTGAGGTGCCAGGATTAGAAATGAAAAAGAATGAAATACAAGTTTAGTTGTGGTGCTGCTTTCTAATTATTCAGGAGATGTCAGGGTTTATTCTAATCTTGTGGATGAAAATATAGAAATAGTATTTCAAAACGTTCCTGCTATGAAACTTGTTTTTCTGGCTGGAAAGTAACTTCAAGAACTTCCTTTACTGAAAAAGATGTGTTAGTATTTCATGTTGTTCATGCAGTGTTTAATGAATAATCTGGCAGAATATTGGCAGAGTAATGGAATACTTTTTTTCCTGCCCTCCCCCAGTTCAGTTAAATACTTGATTTGCATTGATGCAGAGTTGTTGCCATAGTTATATTCTGTTCAGGTGATCAGCTGGAACATTATTAATGCAGATAATGTTCTGGATTTTGTGTGGAGTTGAAAACAATGCTGTTTGTTTTATAAAGAACAACATAATGAAGTGAACTGAACAGACAAAGAAGAAATGATGCCTTGTAGACAAAAAGGTTTTCACGCCTAAAGAATGGAAGATGGTTGGATGATATATCTTCTGGTTGAATCATTTCACTGTTGAGGATTGTGCACTTCACCAGATAACTCTGATAGAGCATTAACTTCTGTACTTGAAGCATGAATGGAACAAAACAAATGCAAAAGTTAATTGAAGAGTGACATTCTGATGTTTTGCATAAAACCTTGCCAACATTTACTTCAGTGTCCTGGGACTGCATGTACATGTAATGGTGTCTTTAAAAAACAAACTAGAAATGGCAAAAAGGATACCTACCACTTTTTAGTCTTTCTGTGCTCCTTTTGATTCCAGTGGTATTGGACACTTGTAAGTGGAACCCAATCTCCAGAGTTGTTTGTGACTTAATAGATTGCTACTTTCTGTTTGTTTTTTGTAAACTGTGATGCAGTATAAGCTCACTTGGTAAAACTTTACTTGTTTGGTGAAAATGACTGGCTTTCTGTCTCTTACATCACTGTTACATTTTCCATAGTTAGAAAAAAAGGTGCAGTCTTTGAGTAACGAGACTGAGGAAACTAACTCTGAGCTGGAGACTCTCCTATGGCGGCGGGACAGAGAGAACCAGGAAGGAGAGAACTTAGTAGCTATGTTGAGATCTGATATTGACCTATGCCAGAATGAAAGGTTAGTACATCTTGGGACATATAGTGAGTGGTGTTTTTATATCTGGGGTTTCATAAAAGAAAAGCAACTATGTCAAATTAAACTAAACATAGGGAAATGACAATATTGCCATTCTCTTTTAAGCATATCCAGGCATTTATACTGTGCTAAGCTATTTAAGTTGCCCAGGGTAATGTGAGCAGCCATTTGCTGAATCCTGTTGATTTCTATGTTAAAGACACTGCTTGCTTTCCGTATTAAAGGTAGCTCATGCTTTACCTTACAACTCCTTAAGCTTTATGCATGTTGTGCACTAAACAGTTTGCTGCATGCTCCAAGGTTCCTTATCAAGAGCACTTGGGCCTCTTACAGCTCTTACTGCTCTCCTATAGCAGCAAAATCCTTGTCTCTGCCAGCAGTTACTTCACCCCTTCAGAAGAGAGGAGGGCTTCTGCCAACAGCTGACTGATGCACTCGCAGGATTATCTGACCACTGGGATATTGGCCAGTTTCCTAATTGCCCAATAAACCTATGTGGCTTAGACCATCTTATTTTTTTTCTGCTAAAATGTTAGTCTTGGGAACCTTGAAAATGTCAACTGGCATTGTGCCACCAATTTTATTAGCTGTGATATTAATACTTTATAGACATACAGATCAGCTCAGAGTTTGAAAAGCAAAAGTTAAGGTTTTCTGGCTTTATGTAGAGGAGCAGTATAGATTCTTACCACTTACAGTTTACATCTGGTTACACTGAAGTATTCTTAGGACATTGTAGAGAAGTCATATTGGTAGTTAATATAAGAATAAGTGTGCTGTATGTTATAGTAATCCTTGGAAGCATTGTGTACAGCTTCTGTACATTTACATTTCAGTAGAAAATGTCAAACAGTTGATTTCTTTGACATTTACAAACACATGGTGTTGGTAATAATTGTGCATCAGTACAGGTGAGTTTAATTTAGGGTCCTAAACTTAGTATAAGTAATGTTTGAAAGTTGCTGGAATTTGTTTTTATGCTTATACTTTCTTAATTTTAATTTGCCAGATTTTGAAGCTGTTTTGAGTTATTGCCCTATAAAACATTGACTGACTCTTAAACATTATACAGTATAGCTCACAACTGTCTTATGATGTCTCAGGTAGCACCACAGTGTATAAACATCCAAACAGCTATTCCACATTTGAAAGCTTGTGACACACATGGTCAAATTGGGCTGTAAAGGCTTTGACTATGGCCACCCTTAGGAAAATATTTTGTATTTCTTCGATTCACATGAATTTGTGTTGGTAAACCTCAGAACGTGGCAAAATACATGCCATGACACTATCTTTCAATCCTGCAAAGAGGCCTTGAATTTAACTTGTTAGAACATGACCCTTTGAGCATAGCTAATGTAAGCATGTTCTATTTTGCAATATATTGTATTTTAGGCAAAAAATGCAAGACTCCTACCAGCGACTTTTGAAATCATTTATGGAAACAGTAAAAGCCATAATAGCCACAGAAGACCTTATCTGTAAGAAGATTGGTATCTGCCTTGATGACAGTTTGGCATCTGGAGATTCTAGAGAAAGCCGTAGTCTGATGGAAGAAATGGGATTCATGCAGCACTTCAAAACTAAAGAGAAGCATGACATGGAAAAGAGTGAGTATCAACTTTATAATAGAACATTGGAGGTGTGGGGGGGGGGAGGGGTTTCTCTTAAAGCTGCTGTTGTATAATGTTGCTAAAGCTGTACTCATAGATATATTGCACGACAGTGCATTTGTATTTACCCAGTGGGGTTCTCCACAGTTAAGATGGAGTTTTCCAATATTCTCCCAATTAAATTGTCTTTCTGTGAAGATCCAGATTATGGCCATGTAGGGCTGGACAAGTCCTTTTATATATAATATAAGTAGTGCTTCTCAGCTTCTTTATAGAACATGAACATTGTTCTAGCATAGCATAACCAGCCAGCTTGAATCATGACAATGAGAGACTAGACAGTTCTTGCACTAGGACATGGATCTGTGTGTGTGTATAGATACATATATATAGCACGGAGTGGGCAATTATTTGGGCTGGAGGGCCACTTAGGGACACTTGGTGAACTGTTGAGGGCTGGATCATCACTCACCCCCTGCCTGCTCACCAGAACTCCCTGAGTGGCTGTGCCCTGGCACCCAGCCCTGTGCTGTCACTGCCCAGCAGTCCCAGCCCTGACCTTGAGGTCTCCACGGAGACCTGCCTGGGATCCCTGTGGTCAGGGTATGCTTGGTCAGGTGGATGGGATGGGGCCACGGGTGGGTCAGGAGCTGCATCTGGGAGTGGGATGGTTGGGCAGGGCCAGGGCCAAAATCTTCTGGCAGTGACAGCATGGGGCCAGGCCCTGGGGCAGAGCCGCAATCTGTTCCTGGCACGTCCCTGCCCATGGAACTGCAAGGATGTGTGGGCAGTGGATCACGGGTCTACACCAGACCTCAGCCCCAACTCACCCTAAGATCCTGACCCTGTCCATCCCACTCTTGGCTGCAGCTCCCTGCCCACCCATGGTCCTTTTGGATCTGCCCAGCCGAGCGTATCCTGCCCACACAGGTTCCAGGCCAGTCTCTGTGGAGACCCTGCCTGCCCTGTCCAGTGACCCTGGTGGTGGGTGTGGGGTGGATGAGCTGGGATGCCCATGCAGCGGGGTTGGGTGAGCTGGTGGCAGTGACATTAGTGGTGGCAGCCAGAAGAAGCCATCTGGCTGCCACACTGCCCCAATTCTGCTGTGTGCCTAGGCGCAGTGGGACTGGCTGCATGTACCACAGCTTGGGCTGCCCTCTGCTTCTCATCTGGGTAGGACTGAGGGACCTGCTTTGAGCCAGATAAAATCCCTTGGTGGGCTGGATCCAGCCTGCGGGCCATATTTTGCCCACTCCTGATATAGCAGCATGAAATACTATAGATAGGCTGCCTGCATCTTAAGATTGTTTATTTTACTTGGTCCAAATTCATTACTGGTATAACTGTTGTTGTCAGGGATCTTCAAGTTTTATAGCATTCACAAATATCTTCAAATCTTCTGAAGGAGTATGTCAGGATTTAATCATTAAAGAATATATTTGTATTGATGTGTTCAGCATATTGACTCAGACCCAAGCAGTATCACTGTTTGAGTAACACCAAACTGTTGTGTAATGAATGGCTGGTTCTGGAATAATTTGAGTAAGTTTGTTTCTAATTAACTAAATTATTTTTGATAGGTGAGCTGCTTGATGTGACTCTCACAGAACACAACCAGGTGTCTGCAGTAACTGATGAGGGGTCTGAACTGAGTCAGTATTTATGTGAAAGCATTTTTGCAAACCCAGATCTTGCTTTTGAAAATGAAGAAATGATCCCGAAATTTTGTCACCGTTTGCGAACTGCTGTTGAAAAACTTCTGGAGTTGGTTACAGAATCAACTAAACAAGTAAGACCAGATCACACACACCTGACTTAACACCCACCCACAAGCCTTTCTAACTCTGGGATAAAATTCCTTTTTGATACCAAATGAAGCCATGAGTCTGACTCTGAATGAGAAGCACAACCCTCTAGCTAAGAATTTGAGTTATTTAATTCCCATCAAAAGCTTGTAAAAATCTGTAGCCTTGGTTGTGGCTAACACCCAGTGCTTCTGAGGAAGGCAAAACAAAACAACCCAGCCACCACTAGCAAACAGGAATGGAAAATTCCTTCCTGGCCCCATGTGGGAACCAGCAAAGCTCAGAAGTATGGGATAACCCCATTCCACTCTGTACTGCAGAGCAAGCCTACTCTGCAGTACCAAGCAAGCCTATAGGCATTTTAGTGATGACATATTGAGAATTTTGTATTGAGTTAAGCAATACACAGAAATGCTCACTTTGACTTCATCAGAAGCAGCAGCAAAACTAATTTTACTGAGAACAGAATCAAGCCATAAGATACTGGATTGTATAGAAATATGGTGTTTTTTAAAAGCTATATTATTCTGCTTCAAAGTTGGTAGGCTACAAAAGTACTAAAGCACCAAACCCTGTAGTAAAATCTGCTAAGAATACATAGCAAGTAAGGTGCAAACCTCTTATCTTTCCTGCCCAAGTGCAGGGGGGCTAGACTCCATGATTTGTAAGGTCCCTTCCAACCCCTAACAACTATGAAACTTAATTACTGCTGTAATACTTACTGTGATAGGAGTATTTGGATAAATACATTCACACATTAAATTCATAAGAGGTTTCCTAAGTTTTTCCTTTTATCAGAGCTCACAGTATTATTATAGTTAATGTGTGTTCTGGATCTTACAATATGATTTTATTTTTAAGTTGGAGAAAACTCATGAAATTCATGCTCAGTTTGAGGAAGAATTTAGCCGTAGAAATCAGGAAACTGCCCAAGTGGTTGGTCAGCACCAGGAACTAATGGAGTGTCTAAATGAGGAGAGTGAAGCAAAGAATCAGCTGGCACTAAAGCTTCATAAAGCAGAAGGTAAGGAAACAAAACTGATCCCGCAATTTCAGGTATCATTTGTTTTTTACATGCTTATTTGAAAAAGACTGCTTTGCAAGAGATAACTTTATGATTATGTATAATTAATGTGTTATACTTTCTTTGCTTGACTTGCCTACCTGTGGATCCATCCTTTGTATTCCAAATCTCTGAACCACTTGAAACATATTTCTTCTTTCTTTTCATAAAGATGGCATTTACCTCCTTCCATCAAAATTACACTTGCTGATGTAGAGCAATGTTTGGTCTTGTACTCATGGTGGATAGTCTATGCAAAAAAATGTCAGAACTTAAAGTTATTTTGTTTTCCCACGTAGCTCCAAATGGTTGCTTTATATAATAGATAAGTGGATATGTTTGGCTTCCTAACTAGCAAAATCCACTGTTAATTGTAGAAGGTCCCAGCATGACATTAAAAACCAATATTTGATGACAAGGTATGCCAGGGATGCCAAACTTGACCAGCTCCCCTTGACCATCTCCAAATATGTCTGTTTGCATTTAAGCTTCCTCTGTGTGAGCAAAGCCCAGACTCTTGCTCCAGACATTCTCCTTTGGTGCAGTTCCTTTGTTTAGTTCCCACTTTGAAGAGCTGAGACCTGTTTCAGCTGCTTAGGCCCTGTGCCTTGTGCCATCTTCCTCAGTTTCCACAGTAATGCATAAGCTCTTTCCCAGAACGCCAGCCTTGTGGTTGCATTGGTTTAGATTACTCTAAGACATGATACTGACGCATATAACATGTAGATTTAACACAGGTTTCAAGTAGGGATGTAAGTGGTTAAACAACAATTTTATTTATACTATTTACTGCTTACCATTTACTGTTTAGTGACCTCTGGCAGGAACGGCCCTAGCCTCTCATATCTTCACTGTGCACCCATGAAGACATAAGAGCCACTAGCGAGGAGCCATGGGCAGCGGGTATGGGCTGTGAGCACAGCTGAGCCACTAGAGGGGCGCTGCCCAGCTATGGAGTCATGGCTTTCCTTGACCCCCAGGATCAGGCTGGGGCTGTGGATAGAGCTGGGGCTGTAGAGTTCTCCTGTGCCCAGATCCTGCCACCATGGGGAGGGAGATGCCAGGCAGCAGCGGCAGGGTTTGGGCAGGGCAGTGGGCAACAGGAAATGGGCTCCCTGTGCTTCCCACCATGCCATGGTAGTTGGAACAGACAGCATCGGGACTGAGGGGTTGCTACCAGCGCCTTGTGGCAAGTGCGACCTCAGGGTGTTCCTGAGGGGCAGTAGTGCAGCAGCCTCAGCCTGGGAGGTCACTATTGCTAATGCTTCACCTGGGCTCCCTGCTGTACTGCCCTGCTGCTCCACTGCCCCTCAGGAACGCCTTGGGGGCTCTGCTTACTGCATGAGGGGCCAGCAGTGCCCCCTCAAACCTGGTGTTGCCTGCTTCAGCTGCTGTGAGGCCTCCTCGGGCTGAGGCAGCCATGTGCTCAGCCCTACCTCAGGGCTGGGTCAGGCTCCATGCATCCCCAGCACCATGGGCAGGAGGGGGAAGGATGCAACATGCCTGGCAGAGGCTCACCCGTTGGGACCGGACCCCTCTTATGCCCAGGGTGCTGGCAGCGTAAATGCAGCAGGAGGCTCAGGGAGCCCATTGCCCACCACCTGTTGCCCTGCCTGGGCCCTACCGCTGCAGGGACACCAGGCAGATCCATTGCGGGGCAGAGAGTCTTGCTACTGTAGCAGGAAGGCCTCAACTGACCCCTGGGATTGGGGGGGCTCCCACCTTCCACCCTGTGGCAGTGGGAATTGGGTACAGGAGATGTCTGCAGCCATCTGCAGCCCCAACCCCTGCCTGTGGGGGTGAGAGAAAGTACAGATCTGCAGCTGGGCAGCGCCCCCTAGTGCTTCTGCCACAGCTGCCCGCTAGCAGTCTGGGCCCTTCGCAGCACCAGGTGCACAGTAAAGATGTAAGGGGCAGAGGTCACTAAACTAGATATGTGTTATCAGTTAACTGTTTAACTGATAGAATTAGAGGAGGTTAAATGGATAATTTTTTAAACACAATTTACATTCTTAGTTTCAAGCCAATTATTCTTTCCTTCATTGCATAAGAAATGCATGGATTCAAACAGAACAATAAAACACCTTTACACCATTTCTTATCTTACTTTCCTTGCCTCTCTGGAGTTTTCTTCAGAATTGGGTCAGTCTCTTGAGAATTTGAATTTCCCTTACTGGGACTCTGTTCCAGGTAAGACTCCTATTCCAGATCATGTAGTTTGCTCACCACCTTTCTCTTTTAGCCAGATTCCTTTAACCTGGGCTGATACTCTCCAAAAAGACTACCATTTTTCCTCCTGTGGGTCCTACCCTAGGTCACTCCTGAGTCTCTCAGCTTTGTGTTTCTTTTATGTTCTAATCACATTTTTTCTGCTTCCTGACAAACTACAGTCCTTCAAATTTCAGCCCTCTGCAGAGAAATTGGAAAAAACTTGTTTTCTTCTATTCAGATAACTCACTTAAGGTGCCTTCCTATGAAAAATAGCAGTTATCAAAGTTTAATGATCCTTCAGTGTCATTGGTCTGTGAGATGTATATAACTTTGCTCTGGTAGCAAACTGTGGGTTCCTTCTGAGTTGTTATAACGTAATTTAATAGAATTAACCACATTCATAACTTGTACATTGAATGACTCTGCAGATTGTCATACAGGATCTACTTAAAATCTCTCTCAAGCTGTGGTTTCAGCTGAGGCCAAGTCGCATTACTTGAACTAAAACAAAATGTTTGTTCCTCTTGGTCATAGTGAATACTACTTTATAAAAGAATTGTTTAACATTTGGTTTAAGGTATTATTGAAGGCTATGTTGCAGAGAAAGCTGCCCTAGAGGAGGCATTGAATCTGAAAGAAGAGTCTGAACGTCGCCTTGTTGTGGAATTGGAGAACCTGCGTGAACGGTTTCAGGAGCTAACTCAGGAACAGGCAATACTTGGTAAGAAGTGAGATTAGCCAGTAAGTCAAAAGAGCCACCATTGTAGGAGAAACAGAAGGTGATAAGAAAGGTTTTAATAAACTGAGGAGCACTCATATGTTTCACAGTGTAGTCACAAATAGGAGGATTGTGGGGAAAATAAGCAGGATAAACTAGAAGCAATACTGAATGGAAGGGTTCTAAATATAATTAGGTTCCATTTGCTAATTAAAATATTATTGAATTGGTACCATGTAGACAGGTGAGAAAGGAAAAAAGAGTTGAAACTATGACACTAAGTATTTGAAATATAAGGAGATGGTCTGAGAATGTCAGAAGCAATTAGGTGCCCCAGATAAATTTATAAAAAGGAAAAATTGCAATAGACACCTGGTGTACTCTCTCCACAGTGAGTCAATAAAGACTGGGGCAAATAATCAAGGCAGGTGACTTAAATTTAAGGCTTTAATGGTCTAGGCTTCTAAACAACTTAGAGAACAGATTCATGAATAAGAAAAAAGGTAGTACAATTGGAGCCAAAGCCCTTGTAGACTGGCACCTTAATGGTATCGTTAATACAATAATACATTAATGCAACAGTTCTCAGTCCCCATAAATTCAGCCTGAGAACCTCTCTCTTT
>NW_005842017.1:1042637-1044501 GCF_000455745.1 Alligator sinensis
TCCCTGAGCTCTTTTTCACCCTCCCAATGTCTGCTTTATTCTTCGTCTGCTCTTGTCCATCTCTCACCACATAGCATCTGCCCCACGTTTACTGCTACTATTAGCCCTTTGGAATATATCTTACTGCTTGCTAGAGCTGCTTCTAGGCCTGCCATCTAGCCCAAACCTGCTGATCATTCATATTAAAAATCTCATAAAGACAGTCTAGCACACCCATGAAGCTGTGCTAAGCACCAAAACCTGAAATCAAGCTTTCCACTTAATTGCTCCTCCCACATACTCAATTAAAGGTGTGATAGGAACCAGCCACAAAGTTATTACTCAGTTTGTGTAATAACTTTGTGGCTTATTCCTTGTTTTATCATGCCGTTAATTGATTGATCATATGGCCAGGTTAATTGCATTTAACCAGTTAATCACATCTTAAGTGTAACGTGTCTGGGGCCTAAGTCTCAGTTACGGCATAAGAGAGCTTGAGGGAAGTTTTATTTATATCTCCCCTTGAAGGATGCAATTGTGGAATTCAGCTTCTGGTGCTGTTGACATTATTTGTCCCGCATATTTAATGTACAGGTGTTTGAGTTCTCTTAGCTGTACCTGATTCTGGGATGAGCAGGTGGATAGTGGATTATGAGAGCAAACCAACGTTATACTCTGTTCCTGACTGTGATTCCAGGAAGTGAGGAGGAACATGGCTTTCTGTCATGTGTGGGATGAGAGAAGGGGTCAAACTGATTCACAGGGGATCACAAAATAATTGTGGCTTGACTTATTAATGTTGCATTGTTATATTTATGTTGTCACGTGACTATGGCACTTTAGTATGTCCCAGTGGAAAGGACACAAGATGGTATCATTACAACATGGTACTGCTATTTTGGGATCTTTCAAGTGCTTTTTGTTGATTAAAAAGTTGGAGAGCTAATTGAAAGTTTTTAGTATTACTGATTTAGAGGCTAAATGAGCTATTGGTATTTAATAAGGAATGGGCGTTGCAGGAAAATGGCAAAAAATGAAGACGAGTCTTTTGTGACAGGCTCTGAATAGCAAACTGCATCTCTAAATCACAAAAGAAAAATATTTAAAAAGTATTCTGGGCAAGAACACACTTTTGTGGTCAGTATCTAATTGGCAATAACATATCTAAGTTTATCCATATTCTGTGCTAATGTCAGTTGTGGTTGGGAGGGTGAAATGGTAAAAGTGTTGTATTATATTTGTGCATCTGCATATTTTGAATCACAGGATTTCCTGATAATTTGGCACAAAGGGAGGATTCAGTTTTGTAACAATGTGTATGGTTTTTGATGATAAAACATGGCCTAGATAAATTATTTTGAATTCAATCTAACCAAGAGGGAAGAGTGCTTCAGAATTATGCCCAGTAAATCATTAGAAGTATATTAGGGTTAATAATTTTGGCATGTTTAAGACCTCACTTCCACATTTCAATGCAAGTCACTAACCAACACTTAAGAATATTTAATTTGTTATTCAGTATTTAATAATTGAACCATTATGCTGTTATTAATCTTAAATTTCATGATGCAGTTTCATCCAGGTAATTCAGGTTCATTTTCCTTTTGAACAGATTAAAATGTTTCATAAATGTGTTATGATGTTTTGGTGACATAGGATAGTAAAAAAATAACAGAACACGTAAAATACTAGGGGCAGCTCTAAGATGAGAGAGAGAAGACCTTCAGGAAATGGAAGCAAGGAGATTGGTAGGATAGGAAAAAGACCATGGGAATGGAGAAGAAAATTATAAGAACTGCTTTTGCTATGAAAGAAAACATGGGGGGGAAATAATAAAGAAGGCAAAATGAATATGAAAGGAAATGCTGGAAAAGATGGAGGGAAA
>NW_005842017.1:1044532-1045840 GCF_000455745.1 Alligator sinensis
GGGAAAGAGATATTAGGATTCTGGGAGGAAGAAAAATCTAATGTTAACATAAAAGATGTAAAGGATAATTTGCTAATATGTATAAATGAAATATCTGAGGAAACTGGAAAATGTAACTTTGTGTAAAACACAGATGGCTCTAAACAATATTAGGAGCAGCAATGGTTAAATTTTGTGAGCTGCTGCTTAAATGTTGTTGTTTTTTTTCAGTTGGGTGAAGAGAGAGTGTGTGACCAGGTAGTAGTCCAGGTTGTAATGAGAGGCTGTGCTGGTCTACCTTGCCAGTTGCTGTTTTTTCCCTGTTGCCTAGTTCTCACATGTCTCTCATAGATCTCCTATAAACACTGCTTCCTCATTTTTGTCCAGTCACCAGACCCAGTAGGCCTTTGTTCTTAAGCCTCATTATTTTTCCTGATGTAACAAATCCAACTTTTTTTCCCAATGGTACTTTTCCTCTTGTTTGGAATTACTGTTTCTTGTGTTTAGGACATAATCTATACAAATTGTACTGCTTTTGAGTTGATTAGTTTTAGATTTTGGCTGAGCTAAGAAAGTTTGTTAATGCTGATGTGCAAAATTAATTTCAGTAGAATGGCTTTGATAATGGAATCAGCAATAGCTTTTGCTAATGTGTTTCTTAAGTTACTGAAGTGAGTTGCACGACATGGGTTAGCATTAATGAAATATCAGTTTGGTTCTTTACTAACTCAGAAATGATTTGATGTTCTATTGGTGTTACTTGACAGTCTATATTAATACATTTTGAGAATCACACTTGTAGCATAAAAGTAAGCAAAATACCAAAAGAATGGCCAGGCAGAATTCTGTTATTAGGACTGCCTTCAGTACAGAAGTACATAAAAAGTTTTGGCAATAATTTTTCCATTCCGTATAAACTATATTGACCTAAATCAGGGGTTGTCAACTGGGGATATGTATACCCCTAGGGGTACTTGGAAAGAACTTTGGGGGTATGCGCGGGTGAGTGGGGACGGAGTGCACCCTGGGGCGTGGCGGCGTCTCTACGGTGTGTTCCTACACATTGCCTCTTACTTGGGGGAAGGGAGGGGCATGCCAGGTGCTGCCGGCTCATGCAGCACACTGCAGCACCTTCCTGCTCCCCACCTCAGTTTACCCTCCTGATTGGCCACCACCCTCAACCAGTAGCCGAGGCCAGGAGGCACCCCTCTGCAGATGGACGTGGGGCGGGGGGTGCTCGCATGTGGCCACCAACCACCCCACACTGCTGCTGCATGCCGCTTTTCCACGGCCAGTTGGACGTGTGGCTCCATGGGTTGTGGAAGAGCG
>NW_005842017.1:1045861-1079782 GCF_000455745.1 Alligator sinensis
GCCAGCCACAGAGTTGCACGTGCCACTGGCCGTGGAAAAGTGGTGTGTGGCAGCATGGGGTGGTGGGTGGTGGCGGTGGCTGCTGGATGCAAGTGGTGCCCCTCCCTTCCCCCACCACCACCAGAAGGGGTACACTAGTTAGAAAAGGTTGAAAACCCCTGACCTAAATAGATTCCGTAACCTAACTTAACTTTTTTGAATGAGAAATGTTGGTAAATTTTAATTTTAATTATTTTTTTTTGTACTACAAGTGCTAGGAAAGCTCATTTTGAGGCTAAAAGAAGTCACCTAATCATAAATTAAATTATGTATTTGTTCAATGGTAGTACTCAAGATTTGGAAGGGAAAAGCTCACAATTTTTAAAAAAAACTTTTCCTTAAGGAGTACCAATTTTGTCACTTGGTGCCTGAAACTTTTACACATTAAGTTAAAAATCCTACTGTGCACTTCATACATCTGACATAATTTAATGGGTCTACAGAATTTTATTTCTACTAATCTCTTCTTTGTCAAGGTGTTTCTAGATCTAGATGTTGGCATGTAAAAAGATGAGTTTTTTATGATGGAAGATTCATAATGAATATCTAGAAAGCAGAATAATAGTTCTTTCAGGACTCTCCTTAAATATATAGAAACATACTGTTTTTCATCTGTATGATCTTTTTACCAATAAAGATGTTAAAATCAAACACTTTTTTGGGAAAAATATAGGTTGGGCTCTCAGTTTTGATGCTCCTTTTAGACTTTCTGTCCGTTGAAAGTTAATTTGTTTGTACAACCTGGTTCTTGTTGATCAACCAGACATGAGCTTTGACTTAACTACCCTGGCCAATGCTTATATTGCTTATGTGTATATTTTGAGCTTTATAAGGGAAATTTTCAAAAGCACAATGGGGAATTAGATGCTCAGCTCCCCTTTGTGCTGTTGTAAATATCTCCTTATATGCTGACTTAAGTTGCAGTAGTTTTTAAAACAAAATTAAATAAAGCATGTAATCTTTTTTTTTAAAACAGCATGTTTCAGGATTGACTGACTGTCTTTTTCTCTCTTTCTTACATGTGTGTAGGTTTACTTAAGGAAGTGGAATTTTTAGCGAAAGAGAAGGTAGAACTGCAGTGCCAGGCAGAGAAGGACTATTCCAGCTTACGCTCTCAAATGAGGGTTTTAGAAGTGGAACTTGAAGAACAGATGAATCATAATCAGGAGCTAGAAAAGAAGTTATTGGAGGTTACAGATCTAAAGCAGCAAATTCAAGTTCTTGAGAAACAGCTTAAGAATCAACGACAATTCATGGATGTAAGCAAGTTCAAGGTTCAGCTTCTCCCTCGTGTTTTGTGGTCAAAATTTCCAAGATGGGCCCAAACTAGCACACTTTTGGTTTTATTAAAAATAAAATCTGTGTTTGGTCATGTAAAACAGGGTGATTCTTGTAAATTCCTTTTAACTTAAAGTTACGGATAAGAGTTTCTTTTTTACTTTCTAAATGTAACTAGGTAAAAGGAAAACACAAACATAAGTTTTCTTCCCACAAAAACAAAGGAAAAATATTTCTTATTGTGTTGACAGGAACAAGCTATAGAGAGAGAACATGAACGTGATGAGTTTCAGCAAGAAATTCAGAAACTAGAGGAGCAGTTAAAACTGGCAGCAAAATTGCAGATGTCTGTAGAGCCCAGAGAACATGGGGTGAGTAAAACCATGGTTAGTGACATATCTGTTTTAGTGGGTTTTTTTTAATATAAATATCCAAAGTAAACCTGCATGACATTGAAAAAATGATCTCTTCAGAGGCTGCTTTTTAAATTTAATATCACATTTGTGTATTATATACTACTTGAATACTTTAGGAAATGCAGAGTATCAAATTCGACAACTTTTTCTTTTAACTGGTTGACGTGCATTTTTTGGTAGTGCACAAGGTGCATGTCTAATTTTGATTTTTCTTAGCAAGATTTCCTGAAATGATATGATTTAATATGTGCATTTCAGTAAAACCTTGCCAGGATATTGGGGTTTGCTTGGATTAGAGAGTGAATAGAATACTGTCATTTAAAGTGATTGCATCTGTCCTTTTTCACATGTTCATTACTTCGCTATTCAGTTTAAAAGTTTTTAATTTTTGTTTTTTGTTTCTTTCTCACATAAATGAACCATTTCAGAGCTATGAATTGTCTCTACAGGTATGGAAAATAGCATGAACATCCCTCAGCTGTTCCTCCTTTGCTTCTCAGTTCCTTCTGCTTTTGCTTTTTTAATCTTTCTATGTTAAGTTTGCTTCGGTGTAACTAAATATAGGTTACATGTTAGCCTTTTAGATTTTTTGCTCTGGAAAAATGCCGTATAGTTATTTTTCTGTTTCTAATCACTTTATTCTCCTGGCTTATTAATCAAATGAATTCTCATGTATTTGCTCGTGTGAAATTATTTTTTCAAATGCACGATGAAATGAAAACGAAGTTGTAGTTGTGAAATAACCAGCATAGCAATTGTGACTTATGGTAGAGGTGATCTCTTTTATTAGACCAACTAGATTTTTGCCAAAAACATCGTTAATTGCAAGCTTTCGGGCACAAACACCCTTCATCAGGCATTGGAGAGAAGACTCTAAAAGTTCTCCTGGGTAGAAGTGAAAGTTCATATTTCATAGGAGAGTTGAAGCTGTGGTTAAAACCTCCTGCTTGGAAAAGTCCATTTTATGTGCAGATTAGGCACAGAGAAAAGTTAGAATAGTCTGTTTACCTCAAAGTTTCTTGGTGGTAAGCAGGATGTATTCATATTTCCTTCTGGTTATAGTGTTTCATATTTCACAGAGAAGTAAATAGATGGAATGCTCTTCTGGGTGGGCATTTCCTGTCTGGTGAGTTGACAGATAAGAAATGCCTGGCCAGAAGAGCATTCCATCTACTTATTCCTCTGTGAAATATGAAACACCATAACCAGAAGGAAATATGAATACATTCTGCTTACCACCAAGCAACTTTGAGGTAAACAGACTGTTCCAACTTTTCTCTGTGCCTAATCTGCACATAAAATGAACTTTTCCAAACAGGAGGTTTTAACCACAGCTTCAACTCTCCTATGAAATATGAACTTTCATTTCTACCCAGGAGAACTTTTAGAGTCTTCTCTCCAATGCCTGATAAAGGTGTTTGTGCCCGAAAGCTTGCAATTAACGATGTTTTTGGCAAAAATCTAGTTGGTCTAATAAAAGATATCACCTCTACCATGAGTCCTGGTTACATGGTATCTTTATACACTCTTGTTTCCTTTTTCTTTGAAACATACTGTTTGTTTTATAAAGAGTTTGTTCATGTGCCCCCCCCCATTTAAATCTACTGTCTTTCCATCTGATCCTACCTCCAAAATTCTGCATAACATCTCTCCTTACAAGCTTTCAGTTGTTCATCTCAGTGCATTATTCCGTATAGCTCCACGTGAATAAGATCTCCCTGATCTTATGTACAAGGCCCTACTTTATCTACATTTAAGTGCCTCTCTGTGCTGCCTATGGTGAATTTAATTAATTTGCATATGCTAATTTAATCTACATTGCCATTTCCACTTCTCTTGACCTTTCTGTTTATACTGTGATCTCCTTGAAGCATGTACTCTCTGGAACTGTTTGGAAAACATCTAGCAATAGTATAAATAATAAAATATACAATCTCAAGATGGTTTATGGCCATTGCGTTTTGATGCCCTTTAGGGTAAATGTTCTCTTAACAGCATGCTAGACTGTAATAAATATTGAGCATGTGAGAATATGTAATATAAACGTGTGACTTTGTAAGAACTATTATAGTTTGAGAATAAGATTTACAGATAGTTGATTTTACTCTGTCCCCCATACTGTTTTTCTTTTAAGTGATATCTTATCAACAGTGGTGGCTTATCTGACCTCTAGGTGGGAGTACTATCAATGTTTTTTTTTTAATTAGTGACAAAATGACTTTCTTTTCCTTTTAATGTAGAAATGTTGTGTTTTTTAAAATGTCTGTTTCATGTGTGCTGTTTAGGTGGAATCTTTACAATCTGAAATAAAAGAAAAAATGGATGATTACAATAAGCTTCTGCTAGAAAAAGAGCAGAAACATCAAGAAGTTACAATTCGAGATAAAGAAATGGAGACGATGGCAGAACGGATTAGAGAGATGGAGCATACCAATACCGATGTCTCAAAGATTGTCAGCCGTTTGGAGCAAGAACTGCAAAGAATGAAGAAAATGGAAACTGAACTAAAACAAGTAATTTTTAGATAATAGGGGATGATATAAGGACTATATGATTGATGAGTATTATATAATTGACTCGGAAGAGGTCCCTTCCAGCCTTACAATCTATGAATCTATGACTAATCTTTATATATATCCCTCAGTGAGCCAAAAAGGATGACTTCTAATGTCTGTTCCATCAATTGGTCAATGAACCTATGAAATTAATGGCATCTGTACATTGATAGGTTTGAGCAGATTTTTTCCTTAAGTACTGAAAAGATTGTTTTTTGTCAAGAACACTTTTGGCAGTAAGGGAATGTGTGATGGATGGTTGGGGTCTCCTTTTCTTCTTATAAAGAATTGTGAAGGTGCTACTGAATGTTAAATGTGGTTTTATTTTGAAAACTGCCTGTGTAAAAAGGCACCTTAATTACCTGGTCTTCATGCTGTATATCTTTTTTTAAGTTCTTTGGTTATCCTAGGTTTTGATATTACTGCTCTGTACTCCTGTTAAGTCTGCAAAGCCACCAACAGCACACACTTGTGCACTGATTTGGTCTTATTTTGTAGATCATCAACTAAAGTGTGTACCTAATTCATAGAATCATAAAATTGTAGAACTGGAAGGGACCGGTAAGATAATTGCACAAGAATAAAAAATTGCCTCCATCATATTCCTTTTTAGAGTCAGGGCAGCCCTCCCCTGCTCTTTGAATGTGATGGCAGCCCTGATTGAGGACCACTGTTGGTGCTGCCTCAACTTTACCTCAGTGCTTCTTAACCAGGTGTTCGTGCCTCCAGATAAAACCGGCAGCTCCATTAGGCTGATCACAGAGTCCTAATGAAGCAGAAGTGTGCACAGGGCAATCTTACCTGGCTGCTACAGTGGTAGCAGAAACTGCATCACAGCATCCCTGAGTGGGTGCTGCTTCACCCTAGTTGAGAATCACTGTCCTAGGCTAAAGTCCCAGCATCAGCTAACCATTGACAACTCTCTTCAGTAAAATGACATATTGTAAATAAATGTGTGGCAAATTCAAAATAGAAGATTTAGGAGTAGCAAAAACTCAATTGATTTTAACATTCAGGTTTTAAATTCTATTAAAATAGGTAGAAAACAATTACATCCGTTTTTTATTTCACTTGGTAGAAAAAATAAACTTTTTTTTATTTCATCTTGTGCCTGATATACATTGTCCAGCCTGGTCTACAAAGACAGATATAGAAATGAAGTGGCCATGCCACTAAAATTTAGGTCCAGGTAGTTATGAATACAAGGTGCCTTGGTAATGCCACTAAGGATCTGTTCTGGGGTCTTCCTGTTAGGAATGAAACGTTCTCAAATACTGTTGTTTTTTTTTCTCATTAAACAGGTTTCATTTTTGACCCATTGAACTTTTTTCACTGGCCTGGTTCATGTTGTAGTGACCAATTTACTGGAACACACTTTGGAATTGTAGATGGCCCAAAATGTCCTTTTAAATTAACATCTTATTTTTATCTTAAATAAATCTTAAATTAAGGTATTATACACATTGCAGAATTTGGAGAGCAGTCCATATGAGAAATGGATATAGAAAGTCACATTTGAATATGAGAACCATGTCCTTTATATGGAGAACATAGGACTAGAACTACACTTCTAGCCACTCAAGTGCAAACCACAATTTACACCATCAAATACACATAAGAAAACTCTCTTGGTGCCAGTCTTATTTTGGGCCAATCCTTTTAATTTGGTCAAGTTGGTGATCTGTAAATTGCTGCTTCAGTTACTGTTGTGCTGCAGAAGTTCCCTCTGGATCAATCTTTTTCATGTTTTGGGGGTGCCAAAGGAGGGTTCGTTTAGGGAACCTGTAACGCTTGTTTCATTACACCTATATGAGCACCTAAAATAGCTTTATTCACAGTACAGCATTTGTATGAGCTATTTGTTACCCTTGAATTCATACTTTAACTAGAACACCATGACAACAATAGAATGTTTATGTGAAACCTTCATCTTAAATGTAGAACCATGATGACACGACAGACTAAGACACTATAGTAACCTTGTTATCTAATGAGTAGGAAGAACTTTTTAGCCCTACAGTTCATAATTTGAAGAAAACTTGCATGTTGTCATTGGGAGGCTTTTTATCAGCAACAAGATGAACTTCAAACTGGTGCTAATCATTTTTTAGACTTTTTATATGTACCCTAGAAAATAGGAACACTAATAGTAAGGTGTAATTGTTCTCTGTTTGTCTTCAGTGTTTTTTATCAGTGGACCTGAGGGACAGGTTAGCACCTTGTAGTATGAATCCTATAAAATGTGTTGAAAAATTTAGGGTTTTACCTGGGAGAGAAGCACATATTATTGTGTTAAGTTCTCCCACTCCTTGCAGTTTCCCATTGGATATTGTGGTATTAGCTGGGAAAGTATCTTTCATATTAAGTTCACTTCCACTGTGCTACCAATGATGTCAGCTGTGGGGGAGACCATCTTGATGTCCTTCTCGATTGCCTGTCTTCTGCCTTCTTTTTTCCCTTATGCCTTCTTCATGTATAGAATACTCTCTTTGGTCTGGTGTTCAAGCCTGGCCAATGGCAGCTGCTAAGAATTTAGCTTTTTAAAACTAGACATTACTAACTCACCTTAAGTACCTGGCTTTTGTAAGCTTGGTCAATCTGTGACAATACTGTCTTAAATTGTAAAGTAAATGTAATTTAACAACTTTTTATATATTATTTTTTAATCTAGATTTGTTCCCTGGTAAAATCTGAATACTCTATTTTCGTTTGTTATCATTAAAACCTTTTAGTGGGAGGTGAAACATCTTTTTTTTTTTCCAAATTATATTAAGAAACAAATATACCCCTTCTTTGTTAGACTTCAGCGTACTGAGCAATTAATAGATTAAGTATGCAAGAGAAAAAAGGGGCTGGCTGACCTCAGAGGGGATTTAAATTTTAAGTTGCTTCACAGTTGTGCTTCCAGCATAGCAATTACAAATATCTAGCTCACCTTTGGTGAGACCTCTTAGGTGCTGGTTTATCCCTTGTGCCTATGCTCCCTGCTGAGAATACTTTTACCCAAGAAGAATGAGGGAGAGAGAAAATCAGATTAGGGCTAAAATAAAAATGCCAAGAAAAAAACAGCTCGTAGCTTGACAACAACACTGACCTAGCAAAAATAATCTGATATCTTTTAATAGGGTTTGGTTGTAATGCTGGCTCAGTTACTGATGTAAAGAAAAATGCAATTGTTTAAAGTTCAATTTATTTTGTTTTTCTATAGCCTGACTTCAATTTTAGTTATACTTGGGAAGCAATCTCCATCTCTTAAAGCCATGTTATTTCTCCAAACAAGTACTACTCATAATAAACAAAGAACTGGAGTGTTTATAAACCGGTGGCTGTAAAAAAATAAAATGTAAGGGTAATCAAAAAAATCAAGTTGTCTAGTACTGTAGAAAATATAATTTGACTGAGAACTACATTTTCAAGGCAGACTTGACATGGGTTGGAAATTTTACATCTTTATCTTTTTTGGTTGTACTTTAGGATTCATATTTTAAACCATGTTTTGGTTATGTACTTATTCATTGTAATTTTTTTATTAGATTGCTCTCTCTAGGTGTATTAATTTATACTAATTCTTGCACTAAAATCTAACTTTTGCAGGATAAAGAGGCATTGCAACAACAGCAATACAACAACTTGATCCAGATCTCTGCCCTACAGTCTAAGTTGGATGAAGCCAGGCACAGAGTACCCACAGAAGGCAATACGGATCATGTCCTTAAGGAACAATTAGAGGCAGAAAAGGAAGCACTCTTAACAAAAGAAAGACAGGTATATTTGATACTAACGCTGCTGTTCGATGCATTGCTATGGTGAGAGACTAAGCCAAGGGTGGGCAAAATAAACCCCGTGCACTGGATCCGACCTGTCAGTGGGCAGCCACAAAGTCATGTAATGCGGCTCATGGGGAGCCGACGGCTCCAGCTGTTGGGTCGTGCATCCCGGCCTTGTCTGTAGCTTACACCAGTTCCTGCCCTGCTTGCCAGAAGCAGCGTGGGGCCAGCATGGTGGGCAGGTTTCAGGCATCTGCGCGAGTCTGCAGCTGATGCATCAGCGCAGTCACCTCGATCCCCACTGGGAACTTGCCAGCAGCAGCCACAGATGATGCTGGCACCTGCCTGGGCACTGCTTCTGGCACGCGAACTGGTATAAGCAGTGGATGGGGCTGGGACACTGTGGATTGGAATGTGCTGTACCTGCAGGGCCAGTTCAGGTGGGGAAGAGAGAGTGAGAGAGATTGGTGCATGCTGTAGCTGCAGGGATGGGTTGGGCAAGGAGTGGGGAGAGAGATCAGCATGTGCTGGAGATGCTGGGCGGGGTGGGGAGAGACATTGGGGCTAGGACTCTGCTCAAAGCTTAGATATTCAGCCACCTTTTTTGGGAAACTGTAAACTGGTATATAGTTCCTCCAGTAGCCTCTTAAGCAGACAGTATTTGATTTGGTGACAATTACATATGCTCTTAGGTGCCTGCTCTCAGTATCATTTCCACCTTGTGTGACTTACTGAGTTTTCCTCAGAAGCTGTACTTGCAAAAGCAGTTCCTAGCATTTGAGCTTTTCAGACCTGCACAGAAGTTTCTCATCAGCTCCTAGTTCCTGCATTTGACCCTCCTTAGTATGCTAATTACTTCCTAAGTCAGCATAGAGTGCTCAGCATTAGACCACGTTACTTTGTATTTATTGATTGCTGGTTTAGCTACAGTATTTGTATACTCAGCATCAAGCAGAGCATGCAAGAGAATAAAAAAAAGAACATGAATTATATATGCAAAGGATTCTAAAGGTAGTATTAAGAGGTATTTATTAGGTTGAAATCATGGTATGGTATTTTACTTCTGTTTTACTTGGGGTGCATACCTAACTGTCCAGTTTTATTTAGAGCTTTATTCAGAAAGGACGAAGTCATAACTTTGAAAGATAATAACATTAATGTTCTGTTTTGTTCAACTGAACAAAGCATGTAAGTCCATTTAAGTCACTGAGATATAAACAAATGCTTATATGTTTATTATTAAATATATTTTTCAAAATGATTATGGATATAGACCTGAATATTTGCTGAACCAGGACTATAGGTGGTAATGTTAATATAATCATTTTTTCTTCCTTGGGAAGAAATACAGTTTATATCCTTATTTTTTGTGGAAATAGACTTCTAATAAGTTGCATAAAAATAGTGGATTTGTTTCATGTAACATACAGCTGACATTAGACAAGCAACAGCTTTTAAAAAGGCCATTACAACTACATTTTCACATTGATTTAACTTGTTTTACAAAGGGGCAAGGTTTAGTATCAGGTAGGTGAGCCTTTTTATGTCATGGACCATGTGACAGGGTGGGATTTCTGGTTCTAAGACTGTACCCCCACCCCCTCCCCCCAGAGTTGCTTCCAGGGCAAGAGGAGGGGAGGGACTTACACTGGTAAGGGTTGGGGGTTAGGGGATGGGACTTATGGTCACAAGGTGGTGGCCAGGGGGCAGGGCACTTGTGCACCCCCCTCCCCTCTCTTCCCCCCCTACCCCCAATTGATGGAGAGGCCCTGGTGGTCCTGCTGCTTGTTACTGATCAACTGGGAGGCAAAATCCACAGCTTTAAATATGCAGTTTTTGCCTCCTGGCCAATCAGTAGCAAGCACCAGGGCCTCTTTGCCAGGCAGGGGTAGAGGGGTGTGTGGTGAAGCCGACCAGATTAAAGGAACCACTGCACAGCACATTTTTGCCACAAATTTGGTACCCTTTATCCAACCTAAAATGCAGGCTGGACAGGGACATTTTATAGTTAAATAGCTATTGAAATTTCTCTGTTACTCTTCATACAATAGCATGGATGGATAAGGTTAAGGTAAATAATAAGGTAAATATAAGATGTAATTATTAAAAATCCTCAGTGTAGAAACGTACTGTGTAAACCAGCAATTAAAAAAAAACAAAACAATTAACTCTATTTTGTTTGCTGTAGAAACTAAATATGTGCCTCCCCCAGAATAAAAAAAAATCTGGATGTATCATGATGACACTTCTGAGGAATCTGGTGTGATTTCTTGACAAAAGTCTTATGATGACATTTGTTGCCAGTTTACAGGAAGGTTGATTTACTGATAAGTGTTTGGGGGTGGTGAGGGGGACAACCCACATCATCAAAGCCCAGTCACTCACTACTTCTTCATCAACTGAATTAAAAGCAAATATGTTAAAATTTGTCATTCTTAATCCATTTTGCCATTCTTGCATACACCAGTTTAAAACAATTTTAATCTTAGAGCTTAACAGTTAAAGTTAGAAGCTCAGCAGACAAAGCCACACTGTTTATTCATGCTCACTAACACTTAGGCTGTGAATATGTATAGTAATAGTATCCTCATGTTTACAGAGGGGAAAGTAGAGTTGAGGGTTAAGGATCTTGCAAGATGATCATTGTTAGTTTTAGACACAGGGTTTTGGATTAGAATTGGGAAGTCCTAGTTAGGTTGTTGGGACATTGCCTGCTTCCTTGCTCTTTCATCTCAAATACATTTATGTAAACTCTACTTAAAAAGCTTTTATAGTTATGAGGTGGTTACAGTTCTATAATCTCCATAATTAATTACATTAATCAGATTAATCTAGTATTTCTTTTTGTTGTGGTTAAACAAAAGAACTCTTAAAACAATTACATATTTTCTGTGTTTTAGGTTGTAAGTTTGTTGGAGCAAGTGGAGGAATTTAAAGAGAACTTGATCAATAAGAATGATGAAATCTTGCAGCTGACCTTGGAGTTAGAGATGCAAAAAAATCTTAGCACCACCAGCATCAGCCAGCTTCAGTTAGAGAATGCTCACTTGAAGGTATACATAACTTTAACTTAAGTTACATTGACTGGTTTTCTCAGAGACCCATATCTTTGTAGGGTTCAGTGTTTTATCTTCTTCATTTTATAATTTTTGTAACTATTTTGTGAGTTTAATTAAATGTTAACATACTTAAAACTACAGCACGTGATTTTTATATACAATTTATACATAGTTTTTGTGTATGTACACACACACATGCATATACACCAGTATATTGTTGGCTTGATAAAAACATCAAAAATCAATAGTTTTGCCACCATAGTAGAGTATAATCCGTATTGTTGGTTTTCCAATCAGGAGGACATAGCAAAACTCAGCATGAAGCAAAGTCAGATCCTGGATTACAGTGAATCATCAGTTTTGCAGTTTCCACAGGCCTTGCTTGAAGAGAAGAATCAAGAAATTGATCATTTGAATGAGCAAGTTATGAGACTCCAGAATGAGCTGGAAAATGCAACAGACAATAAGGTGAGAACACTTATCTAATATTGGTTGCTTGATACATGAAAAGTGATTTAGGCAGAAAGTAATATTCTGATACAAGAAATAGAATAGGTTTTGATGTTTTGCCTGAAGAAAATAGATTGGTCAATGAATAGTAGTACTGTTTTAAGATTAAGTTTCCCATATCAAGTAATGCCCTTGGTATTTTTCATTTGGTGGAATTTTTTTAGAGAGTAACTAGTGTTTCAGAGGAAGCCTAAAATAGCCTAACCTGTTGTACAGTCCTGTACCCAGGAGGGGAAGAACTTGGATCTGGTCCTTACACGGGTAAACCTGCACTCTGAAATATAAGATTTAATTACTCTTATTACCCTTATCTTAGTTTGCATAACTGCAGATGTTAGTCACCATAAAATTATCATATGTTAAAAGCTGAAAGCAGGAAAAACACCAAGGCGGCAGAGTCTTTAATTTTATGGTCTCTAGCAGTCAACAGTATTGCTGCATGATAAATGCATTATAAATGGGGTAAAATATTGTTATTAATATCTAATTTGCTGTTTTAATCTTTTGTTTTATTGTGATATACTCTTAAATGGGATTAAAACAGAGGGGTTGGTCCTTCAGTCCCCAGATTTCAACATGCGTTGAAGATACTTATATTTGCATTTAACCTTTGTTGCATATAACAAATACATTTCATGGCACTAGTGCATAATTAATCAGAAAATGTTATGAATATGTACTAAATCTAAAGCAAATGTAGCTGCTTGACGTTCCCCTCTTTCTGCAGCCAGGATGGGAAAGAAATAGACTTTTAAAGTGAGAGCACACAGCAGTTAAGCTGTTCTCAAATTTTGTTATTGGGAAGATGGGTGAAGGGGTGCTTCATCTCCAGATCCAAGGGAGGAAGTGGCTATACTGGTTTTCATGCCAGCATACTAGCTCTGGACTATACCGGTGTTTGGAGTGTCCCTTGTTTGTTTCTTGTTATAACAGAATTTGTTTTCTGGTGCGATAACATTTTCAAGTCTTGCCTTCAGTAAGCCATATCAAGCCTCATTGGTTAGCTGGCTGTTTCAAAGATATGATCTATCTAATTCAATTTCATATGAAATATTTTAGTAAGTGAACCTAAGAATGGTCAGAATGCTGATGCTTGAAAATAAGTAGTTATAGCTACATATTTCTGTCTTGTTCTTTCACTCAGGTTGTGGAAGATCGAAAATCTGAAATTAAGGAACTTGAGTCGCTTATTGAGCATCTTCGTGGTGATCAGGAAAGGTTGCGTAAAGATAAAGAAGAAGAGATAGAGCAACTTCATGGAGTAATTGAGAAGCTTCAAAAAGAGTTGGCACACCTTGGTCCTGTATGTCATGAAATTAGTGACAGCCAGGATGATCTTAATGATCTTGGGCTGGAAGACCAGGGGGAGAATCTTCAAAAGGAATTGAAGAAAGGGTCCCTAGATATGAAGGAGGATACAGATCAGAATAAGAAAAATGTATTGCTAGATTCCAAAGTGAAAGAGCTTCAGGAGGAACTAGAACTTGTCTCAACTGCTAGAGAAGCTCTGCAGCAGCTACTTGAAGAGAGAGAATCTCAATTTAAAATGGAGGTGGAAATTTTGGAACAAAATATTCAAAATGTACAGGAGTCTTCAAGGCAGCACTTCAAAGAGCTAACCTCTTTAAAAATACAGTATGAAGCATTTCAGGAGGAGTATAACCTTATAAGAACACACTTATCTCAGAGAGATGTTGAGGTGAGGAAGATTTCCTCTCGGATTCAAGAACTTGAAGATACACTGAGAGCAAGAGAAGCAAATCTTCTAGAGAGAGATCTACAAATCAAGACAATGGCAGAGCAGAGAGTAGTGGAAACAACTGAATTGCATCACCTAACGGAAAAGGTTGTGGAGCTTGAAGCTGAGCTGGAAAAAAGAGATGACTGTCAGCAAAGTCAGGCTATAGAAGTTCAGGCCCTTCAATCAGAAGTTTCTAGGCTTGGCTTAACAGTCCAAACACTGAATCAGAAAGTAGTAGTTTACCAGAAAGAAATGGATGAACTTCAGCTGAGTGATACAAAACTGAAAGATCAAATCCAGGAGTATTTGCAACAAATTGAAGCCCTACTGTCTGAAAGAGATGAACTTTATTCACAGCTAGAATCCTATCGGGAAAAAGAGCAAAGTAATAATCAGGAAGCTAAACTTCCTAAGCTGGTCTCAAAACAAGAAAGAGAAGTTCTTACTCGTACAAAAGGAATGGAAAGACTGGAAGAAGATTGGAGAACAGATGTTGACCAGTCATTTGCAGCCACAGTTTCCCCAAATAATAAATTGGTATGTAGTTCTTCTATTTTTTTAATGTAAAAGTATCAGTCACCATAGTACATTTTGTATTTATTTCTCTGGGGTTATATAAAACAAATGTTTATAGTCTGATCGTTTTTACTTACTCTAATCACTGACCAGTATTACATTTACTAGTGTGATGATGCAATTCTGAATTTGGCCTGCATCTTGGGCTATTTAGTGTTTTTACTAAGGGCAAAATATATAGTGGTGATAAATGTCTGCCACGCTTTGCATTTTAAGAAAAGATAAGGCATATATTTTGTTTTATGGTAATCTTGAACAGCCACTTAAAGCTTAGGTAGCTCACTTCAAAACCTGTGGGGACACTTACTATCAAGGCATTCTGTCAGTCTGTGGAGTCAGTTGATTAGGGGAGGGTAATATGGTCTCTTTTTTTTTTTTAATGTTTCAACCTGGAAAGCTTTTTTCATTTGGTAGATGAGTCTGCTGGGGCATTCTGATGAGTGAGAGGGTGGTAGCGTATCATTCAAGTGCCAGGTATACACTAACTGGCTGATAAGGCTTTTTTGAGTAGGTGGCTGACTATTAAGAAGAGTATTGGAAGAATGTGTAGCAAACCTCTAGTTATTTACACTCTAGAAGAGAGAAATTAGGTATATGAAATGTTAAAATGAGATGATCTTTCTGTGGTTTAGGGTATGCACTTAAAGTCCTTTACTAGGGTAGAAGTCCAAGATTCTGATATTCACCATAACTCTTATGTGTAGGTTTTTAGACAGGAAATTGGCTTTTCTAGACCAGATACCAAGTATGTTATTTAGACAGAACTTTACATTTTACAGTGCCCAAATTAGAGCCAAATAAGTGAGCTTTAATTTTAGTACTACTGATTTGACAACAGACTTTCACAGTTGTCATGGTGTCACAGAGTACTGTAGTGACTTCATATTATTTGCATTTCACTTCACAGCACAACCATCATAATTGTATGAAGGTCACTAATTCTTGAGAGACTTCTCCATAGTAACACTTAATTCTTGCTAGTTGGGTTTTGTAGCTTATCAGTGAGGTTGCAGTAGCATGTTTACATCATAGTTTCATTAGTTAGAGTGCTCTCATGTGGCATTTATGTTTTCTTCAGGTATATGGAGGGCATGACTAATACAGATACACTAAGAAATCACTTAAATGCTGTTCATCTATGATTCTCTATTTGGTACAGTGAGTCAGTACTGCCTTAAGCATAACAAAAAGTGTTAATGCTAAAGCTAAATAAATGCATGTATTGTTTGTGTTGTAATAATGCCAAGAGGCCCCTAATGAGATCAAGACCCCAATTGTGTCAGTCACTATTATAAATAGCATGAGAGCCCCCATCTCAAAGAGGTTTTATGGTATAAATAAGTGAGAGAGAGTAGGAGGGAAATTGGCAGTATAGGGAAAATAAGTGACTTAATCAGGGTGACGGGGCAGTTTAGTTTTGGAGCCCAAGGTGAAACTCATGACTACTAGTCTAGCGCTCCAGCTAAGCTATACAACTATCAAAACAGCATATTTTGTCATTTAAATTATTATGTTTTTTAAAACATTGACTATAATGATTATTATATAAGGCTTTAGTTGCTGGGTATGCTTCTTTTGTCTCACCAGACGTTTCTTGTATTGAGTCATAATAAATAGCAAACATTGTCACCTACTTTCTGTTTGCATTAATATTAAGGAGGGCAGTACTGGTAGCACTGGCCTGAAGTAGGAATGTAATTATTTAATTTTAAATTACCTTTATTTCCTTTTGTTAGAAGCATAAATTGCAGAAAGTACAATATTAACACTATCATCTTGATTTGTAAGTGGTACCTCAGTGGTTATAAAGAAGGTAAAGTCTTCCACTAATATGTGAAGTGCATCTGTACTCACTTTGTAAATATAAGCAATTGACCCAGTAAATTGAAATGTAGTTGTGTTTTGAAATGTCCTAAGTTTTCAATACCTTTATATGAACATTGTTATATATGGTCCATTTATTTAATGGTGGTTATAGTTGAAACTTGGAGAGGGATGCCAAAGAAGCCTGAAAGTAAAGGCTTCTAGTGTGGTACCTGCTTATGTCAAAAACCTAACAAAAACCTTTTTCCTTGTCTTGCTCTTTAAGATCTTAATAGAGGAACAGTTAGACACGACAAACTCTTTACAGAATGAAGATGATATAATTGCAAAAATGACATCTCATCAAGAAGAACTTAAATCTGAATTACCCTGGGTAACAGAGGACTTGGAAGTTAGTGAAGAGAGACCTGGTAGCACTCTGGAGGATGTAAAGGTATGTTGGAATATTAATGAGGTGAAGGGGGCTGTTAATTTCATAGACTCATAGAAAGTTAGAGTTGGAAGGGACCTCAAGAGGTCATCTAGTCCACCCCCTGCTCAAAGCAAGACCATCCCTTCTTCTGTATCACTCTTCACCAGTTTACTGAAGTTGTTTCAAGACCATTTTTGGGTATGTCTACATGGGCACAAAGCAGTGACCTTCAGAGATGCTTTACAACTTTGCAGGGATTAGTGAGAAGCTGCATTAGTGAGAAGAAGAGCCCATTAGCCCTCCTAGGGTGACATAATATAGAGGCTATGTTGATTCTAGTTCTGAAGCCACTGCATACAGAGCTAGTTTAGGCTATCTCTGCACAATGTGTTTTGTGCTGTACAGACATACCCTCACACATTAAAAGACTTTATGTAAAAACAAGATCCAGAAGTCATAGCACTGTGATCTTTAACCAAAAAGTCTCATTTCTAAAGGTTGAAGCAGTGCTGGTATAGATGTATACAAATAGCCTGTGTTCTTCAAGTTATCTGCAATTTGATCTCTTAGTGTATTATTTTATAGATCTTCTAGCACTTTGTGTGTTATAGCAGTAGTTTTAAAAGTTACAGTTGCAAATAATGCCTAAAAAGATGATAGGCCAAATTCAGTTTGACATTAGAAGTTTTGGTTTGCAAGGAATCCTCCCGTAGGTTACTGCCAGAAGACTTCATTGGCCAGTGTTTTGAAATGTACATCCAGGGTGCGATATAGCAGTAAAAGTTTCAGACATAACATACTACTGTGCATGACTTCCCTGTGCCACTGCAGTGCTGAAATTTCGGGCAAGGCTGGTGGGTTCTCTGCTATGTGCATTTATTGTCATTCCTCCCAGAATGTGGATGCAAGTACCACAGCAGCCAATGTGTGTGACCTGGAGACTGGATTGGTAGTTTTGGAGTAGTTTGTAGAATTTATCAAAGCAGCCTTCTTCTGCACTGCTTGCTGTGCTCTTGGGTCTGGATTTGAGCTTCAGGCAACAAAGCATTATTTTGTGTTCATTTGGAACATTATCTTCAGAACTACAGGGGATTAATATTTTTTAAATGAAACTAATAAAACTTCTGCAAAAATGAAGGAGTAAACTTACTTAAGTGAAGATGTATCCCAGTTATACTAGCTGCTGTGTGTTATGGTATCTTTTTAGAAACCTGGTCTTACATTTCATTTGTCTTGGTTTTCATTTAAATTGGCATGTGAACAACAGTATATTCCT
This sequence comes from Alligator sinensis, assembly GCF_000455745.1. Taxonomy (NCBI): domain Eukaryota; kingdom Metazoa; phylum Chordata; order Crocodylia; family Alligatoridae; genus Alligator; species Alligator sinensis. Next base: position 1,063,315 of record NW_005842017.1, read on the forward strand.
AAGTAAAAGTGAAAATTAATAAAAAATGATATCTTGTCTTAAAAGAACTTTCTCAAAGCTTATTATATGTGTGTGAACTTCTATTTTAAATGCAGGTACTAGAAAAATGACATGTCCATTGTGTGTTATTTCATTGTAGGAGAAAGATGCTGAATTGACAGTTCACAGCAGAAATCTGAAAACTCAAGTCAAACAATTGCAAGAGACACTCTTGATTCAGGAAGAAGAGATGACAAATAAGGCAGAAAAGCTTCAAGGTCTGAAAAAGCATTGTCAGCAAATATTGGGATTTCATCAAACAACAAACCCTCTGAAATGCAATTTTTCAAAAAAACAAGAGCATATTAAGGAGATGCCCCAAAATTTTAAAGATTTAATCACGGATATGGCTTTGTGGGACTCACCTGAGATTGTGAGAAAGCAGGATACTAGCACAGACCTTCAACTAACTCTTCACTTAACGCCCTTCTCTGAAGTTGATAGTATACACAGCATGGACTTAGAAACAATGCACACCAGATCATCCGCCGTACAGGGAGACACCTCTGGACTGTTCGGATATCCCAAGCTAGCTGCATACAGCAATGAGGAAACAACAGACAAACTAGATTTAAAGTCTCCATGTTTCTCTGAAAGCACTTATTCCATTGCTGAGTACCAGGATATGGAAAAGAGGATTTTGGTAACTAGCAGTTACATATTTTTAATATATTAAAATTCCCTGTCCCTTCCTTTCCCCTCCCAAAATTATGGCTGGGAGTGCTGTGTGTGTTTCCATGGGAACTTATATTGGTAAAAATACATCAAAAAGATTAGATACTGTGTCATACTAGGTGTGCAGTCATCTTTTATTAGTTCATCTCCTGGTTGCACAGTGAGACAAAACTCTGCTGCATTGAAAGATCCTTTTACTACTTCTATATGTAAGTGAAATTAGGCTACTTAAGACTACACCAAATAAACTCTTCATTCTAGAGCTTTGCTTCCTACATGACTGTAGGGTATGGGATTAATTTTGGAACATTACACCCTAACTAGGTCCAACAAAGGAAGAGGGAAAGGGAAATTACCCTTTTTGATGCATAGAAAACTGAGGCACAGATTGCTTAAACTGGTGCTTATTGAAAGTAATGGAAAATGTTCCTGAGACTGACTGAAGTTGTACAGGAAGTTAGAATAAAGGTGGGAAATCCAGACCTTTTGAGTCTCAATGTACTGTCATAAATACAAGGCCAATCTTCTTTAAAATAATCCTCAAGAATCTCTGAATTAAAGATGGAAAAAGCATTTCAGTGCTAATAAAGATTAAATATTAAACTAATTATATAGTAGTACATAATTGTATATTAGAATCAGTCTTTTTATCAAGAGAAAAAATGTTGTCACTTGAATGTTACTAAATAATTTGCTGAATCTTGCCATAGCAAAGATTATATATGTGCAATTTCAAATAGATATTTTACAAGCTCATTCATGCGAGTAGTATCCCAGTAGTATCCCAACAGACAAGGTTTTTTGATATCTTTTATTAGGCTTAATCAAATAGTTGGCAAAATTCTTCTTAGCAAACTTTTGGGTATAAATACCTATGTCAGGCTCAGGAAGCATCTGCAGTTGGTGTGTGCTCTTTCTGGATGGAATGAGTAGTAAAGAAGCCAGAGGCTGGTATGCATGCAAGAAAGCCAGTCAGTGAAGATGTAAATTGAGGAGTCAGTGGGTAAGAGAGAGGCTGGGGGCAAGAGGTAGAGGGAAAGGGAATGAAAGTAGCTGGTAAATAGTGGAGAGGTACCCAGGGAGTTGGATGTCAGGCAGGTTATAATGCGTCATCAATCTAATGTCTATTTAGTCCATGATTTTTTGTATCCAGGAGGTTGATAAAGTGAAGTTCATAGCCTTGTCTTTGAAAAGCGTTTTGTAAATTCCCTGTGAGGATGGACTAAAATATAGACATGAACTAAATCATGGACTAAATATAGATATTGGATTGATGACACATTATAACCTGCCTAACATCTGACTCCCCAGGTACCTCTCCACTATTTACCAGCTACTTTCATTCCCTGCTCCATCCCCTAGGCTGTCTCTTACCCACTGGCTCAATTTACATCTTCACTGATTGGCTTTCTTGTGTGCATACCAGCCTCTGGCTTCTTTACTATCCATTCCATCCCAGAAGAGCACAGACAAACTACAGATGCTTCCTCAGCCTGGCAAAGGGTGTTTCCAACTATTTGAGTTGGTCTAATAAAGGATATCAGATTTACCCAAAGAACCTTGTCTGCCTATGTCCTTACCCGTGCGGGGGCAATCAGGTCGACTGCCACAGGCCCCACACCTTGTTGGGGCCCCGCGGTGACTCCGTGCTGCTGGCAGCTTCACATCTGGCTGCTCTGCACCCCCCACTCCTCTGGCTGCTGAATCTGCTGCCGGCTTCCTTGCATCTGGGGGGATGATCCGAGCAGGGTGCAAGGCACAGGTTTATTTGCCCTGGGCCCTGCACCCTGCTCGGATCGTCCTTAGACCAACACAGCTACAACCTACACACCCTAGTAGTATCCCTTGTTGTTACTTGCCCCGCACAGGAAGAGTATGTGCAAGGTTTTATGAGAAATGAATTAGATCTTAGTTGATGATATTATTGTGTGAGATCAAAAGTGTTTCTTCTTAAAATCCCTTACAGCTTACCTTTTAAAATACTACTTACTGCACAGAAAGGATATTAGCATTCAACATTTTGTTACATGGAATAAAAACATACTTATTCAGTATACTTCTTTTTCCATTCTCCCATATATCAGAGGTAGCTTGCATGTCAGCTGAGGCCAAGCTTAAAGCTTCAGCCCCAAATGGGAATTTTTAGGACCATTATATGCAAGAGAAAATGGGAGGCATTTCCAAAGGAACTTTCATTTCAACTACAACATTTGCTCTTGTAAATCTATAACCTCTTTCGTACTGATGATTTTTTAAGATAACAGGTGCCACAGCTCAAAACTAGATTAATGTTAGGAATGACTCCTGAGTCTGGTTCATGTACATATGGTTTTATTTTGTGTTTGTTTGTTTTAAACAGGTGAGAGAAGTTGACAACTTAACTTTAACTCCATCTGATTCACAAGATGATGTGAGATCAACAGTATCTGGCCTAGAGCGAGCAAGTAATGGATATAGCAGCAGTGAGTTTTATTTTCTATTAATTTATGTTTAACTCACTTCAACTGTATGATGATTAACTTAAATAAGCAAGACTAACATAATTTCCTTTTGTTTTTTTGCATTTTTGAGGTGAAGAAAATTAAGTTACTTAAGAGACAGTGTTTAGGCCTGAAAAGAAGTTCTATATTCTGTTAGTTAAATTTGCCTTGACTTTTCACATCCCTTCTTTCTTTAGAAAAGAGGTTGTGGTTTGTTAACCAGCTTTCTTTTAACCATGACCCTTTTCCTAGTATAATTGCTTATTAACCCCTTCTGTCCTGATTGGGTGGTCAAGATCTGCATTGGCAAATCTCAACCAGCTAAAATTGAGATAAGAGATTTTTTCTGTTGAGTAGTTTTCCACATTCATGTTCATGCTTATGATATGTTATACTTCCCTAAATTCATTCAGAAACTATTTTGCCTTAGTAGTATGCATCCTGGCCACTCAACCTGCACTCCTCCCACGCCAAGGTTATAATGGAGGGTATGCACTGCCTGCTTCTCTGTTCCTCTCAGCTACCTGGAACCTTTCTTTAGTCAGTTTGCTTTTCAGCCTGCACTCTGCTTGTAGGCTGTGTATAACTTCTTGTTTTCATTGATGATTTTATAGTTGCATTTTAACATCTTATATTTAAGTTCTTTTCTTTCTTTTCTCCAAAATTTTTTGAGAGCAAATTGAGAAGACTGGGTTGGGTTTGGTGCCCTGGTTGCTTCCTACTCCTTCCACTCTACCCCTATTCTTAATGTAGCTGTGCCACATGATACTGCCATCTTGGTGGCTCATTTTCATTTGTTCTTCTGGAGATTTTGTTTTATCAGAGTACTTTATCTTCCTTTTTTGTGGTGATGCCATCACAAAAATCTCCCAGGTTTTACAGCTGCCCCTCCTGCAAGGGTATGATTCCTTCATTCTAGAGAGATGTGATGTTTATAGGCCCTTCAAATCAAAGACCAGGAAGGCGAGAAGAACCTTAAGTTGTTCCTCCTAGACAAGGCCACAAACCCGGCATCAGATCTGGAAACAAGTTTTCAGGCTAGCATTGAGCATGGTCCAGCACCATCACCCTATACTAGTGAGCTTGGTTCAACCTTGCCTCTCAAGGTCCCTCTTCATAGGCAGGTCTCCAATCAGGTACATCTCATGCCCCTATGGTACAACCTGGAAGGGAAAGGCAACTAGATATATATGTTCAGCTTCTAAATTGAACCAACTTCCCTTTAGCTTCCAGAAATGATTTCCCCAGTTTCTGCCTCCCTCCAGATTCTAAATCCTAGTGGACCTTGTCATCCCCCAGGAGCCCATCTTTACCCTCTTGGATGATCCCTTTAAAGGACCAGATACCAATCAGTCACTGATTTCTCCCAGTGCTTCAGGTTCTTGTTCCCCACCTTCTATGTCAGCACATCAGTCCACATTGAGCTTTAGCCATCTCTACTACTTCTGATTCTGGCTTCTGAGTAGGGCATGCCTAGATGTCACCACCATTACCCGTTTCTCTGTTAAGCTGACCAAGGGAAAATTTTAGCCATCCTGAAAGTCAGCTGCATGGTATCAATCAACTGGAAGGTCAGTGGCCCCAGGGGTATGTCCCCTCCTTTCTGCCATATCCCTTTTGGCCATGAAGACCTCACAACCCCAAGCACCAGACCTGTTTATCCACTGTCACAGTTCTCTGTGTTGTCCTTGCAGCTGGACCCAGTCAGCTGTCCACTTCTTGCACTAGCATATCCACCTGATTTCAGAGGTGAGCCATACCTACAATTTGGCATGAGTCTTCCTCTTCCACATGTTCAGTGTCTTATAAACCACCCTTCCCTCAGGATGCTGATGATTTGTCTTACCTGATAAGATATGTTGCAAAGGATTCCAGTTTATATCAGATGAGCTAGTTGAACCATCTATGTATCTATTGCGAGGCAACTTGAATCATCCTGAGTTGTCTGAAGTTTGCATTACCTATTAATGATGCAATCTGGGACACTGACATTGTGGGCCCTGACGATAAGATAATGGGCAGAAAGTACTGAATCCTTCCATAAAGGACAGAATTATTCTGTTCCTACCCCATTCTACAAGCTGATTCTTAAAGAGAGAGAACTGTGGAGGTAGAATTTCTTTGGTAAATGGTCTTGTTCCTCTGCAAATTCCACAGATTCTGCAGATTCCTTCCTCTCTCTTGTGTTAGTGGTGTTAGAGCTGGTGGCTGAGATGATGCTCTGAGCTCCATTAGACATCGCAGACACAGCCTCTTGGTCTGTGGCCACTTCAGTAGCCATGAGAAGGGCATGTTGGATCTTGGATTCTGGACTACCCAAAGCAGTCTAGATGATTGTGAAGGACCTCCTGTTTGAGGGTCACCTTGTACTCCTTTAAGGATTTATGAGGTAGCCTATGTGTCTTGGGAGTATATACTTAACGCACGCTGGGTGCCTTCACACATGAAAGTAATGTGAAGCAAAAACTCTGGAGCAGTTCATGCCTGAGTCAACCGCTCCTGGGCCCAGAGTTTACACGTGCACCTGGGACAGCAGCAATTTAAGCTGGGGTGCATCTGATCAGCCCAGCCAGGCAGGCAATTAACATGCCCCGTCAGCATCAATTCATGCATTTCATCACAATAAAGCGTTCTGCCATAGGATGGTACTGTCCCCAACAGTTCTGTCCTGTGGAATTGATTAGTTTATTGTACCCTAATACGACTACACATTTACACTCTGATGCTTTTACTGTAGAGCTAATTAGTCAGCTCTGCAGTAAAGTGCATGTATAGATGCATGCACTGTGATGCCACTGAAATTTTCCATATCACTGTCCCATTCAAGTATCTTTTTCCTCAATTTCTGGTCAGCCACAACAGTTAGAACCAGTGCAAAAGTGTTTAAATTTTTACCAAGCACAAATCCTCAGCATTTCATCATATTGCTTCTCATAGTAAGCAGGGCATTTGATAGTAAGATAAAATATGATGCATACAGCCACCTTCTCCTTCTCATGCTCCTTTTATCCAGCTTAGGCCTGTGTAATGGCAGACTGTTGGGTTCTGGACACGGTAGCCTATGATTATAGTATACAGTACCACAGTCTAGTACTTTGAATCCCTCATATCCATCTTTTTACAGAGACCATTTTCATAACACTGCTCCTAGAGGAAGTCCTCTCCCTGTTGCTGGGGAAGGGCTGCAAAAAAAAAAAAAAGCCCTTTAGACCTTGAGAGAGAGGGATTTTACATCAATGATTTCCTAACTCTGAAGAGAGAGAGAATGGTGTCCTATCCCGGGCATAAGAGTGATCGATCGGTATATTTGAAAGCTCATGTTCATGATGGTGACAGTGGCAACAGTTATCCCATCTCTACATCAAGGGGTCTGGCTGACATCTGTCAATTTACAGAATGACTGTTTCCACGTTTCCATAAGACCTTTGCACAGGTGCTACATATGCTTTCTAGTGGGACAGGTATATTACCAGAACAGATGCCTCCTGTTTGGATTTTGACAGCGCTCAAGGAAACAGGAGATGGCAGTCCTGCTTTACATGGATGATTGGCTGATAAAAGTGGGTTGTTCTTCAGATGTTGTCAACCAAAGTAAAGAGGTTCCAGTTTATAGGGGTGACGCCAGAGGGGTCAGCAAGAGCCTGCCTTTCACAGGAATGGGGTGAGAGTATACACACAGGGGCTCCAGACATGGGATATCTGGACATCAGAAGAGATCTTGCTCCACATTAGTGTGTTGGAATTCATGGCAGTACACAAAATTTGTGGTATCCATATGTGTCCTGTATGCATTATCTATACTGTGGCTATGTTGTATATCAATTAATGGAGCAGCACAAGTCCCACCTCTCTAAGTAGGAAAGGAAAGCAGTTTGTCTGTGGCACTAGTGCATCGGTCACTAAATGCAACTTTCTGTGGTGTATTTGCTAGGTTTTCAGAATACTGTGGCAGACTGCTGCAGTACAGTTGACTCCATACATCACAAGTGGGAGATCAGCAGCCCTGTGCCCTATTCCATCTTTGTGAATTGGAGCTAAGCAGAGAGAAGTCAACAACCAGAGTCAGAGTTTTTGTGCCAGGTGTGGCTTCTATCTAGGCCCCTAGTCTGACATCATCCTATATACCTTACCACCCATGCCTCTGATCCCTCAGTGAGGCGTGGGTCATCCTAGTCACTGCATGACGGAGACAACTTTGGTACCAAGACTTTCTGTTGCAGCCAGCAGGGGTCTTCAAGATGCTGCCTGTTCAAGATGGACCTGTTGAAACACACTTCTTTGTTCCGGATCACCTATTCTTTTGTTTATTTCATTTGATGACTTTCACAGATAGAGCAAAAATGTTCTACTCAAGTCAGAAATAGTCTCATATGCAGCAGAAGGACTTTTGCATTTGGACAGAGTGGTCCTGGAGTTGCTATTTGCCTATGGGACTCCAAGAGCTGCCTCTACACATGTTTCCCTGCAATTGACAATATGCATGTGGACAATTACTGAAAGGAAAAAGGTAGTTACTTATTAGTAAGTTTGAGTATTGTCCACATGCATCTTGTTCTTTTTCCCCAATATATTTGCATCCCACTCTCCTCTTCCTCCTCTTCCTTGGCGTTGTACTGTGTTGCATTTTGGAGAGAACTGAGAAGCAGGATTTGCATACTGCCTTTCATACCTGTGGCAAAGTAGAGGCATGAGATGTGGGATGGGAGTGCACTGCAGATACTGCAAAGGTTTAAAAAAAAAAGTCTCTAGTCAAAGGTTAGACACCAGAAGGAGTGAGAAATATGTATTTGGATAATACATCTCATGTTTCTAGTTATTGTTTTAACCTGCATTTATTTTAAGGAAAAGGTAATAATTAGGTTGGGATTAGCTTATAGTAAACTCCAACCTAACTTCTCTTCTAGTATAGACAGTCCGTAATGAAAACAAGTTTGAATCTCCCAAAATGAACTTTTTAAAACTATTTGTAGCAATTTTAAATTAATGGATTTATATGCACCAGAAAATCTTGCTAGCTTTTTTGCTTCTAACTTTTAACTCTGGAATCTTACTCTTTCTAAAATCCACTGTTTTTATAGTTGCACAACAAGAAATTGCATGCTTAGGAGATGGTTGGGGGTTGGATCAGATGACCATTGAGGTCCCTTCCAAACCTATGATTCTACTCTGTGATGTTCTTCTGGATCTGTTTTCAGACTCCAGTTCAGATTTGGCAGCTAAACTAAATCAGGAATTAGAAACAACTGAGCATCTGGATGCAAGTGTCCTGGCTTATCTGCAGTATTGTGGAATGTTTCCAGACAGAATGGACTCAGTGAAAGAAAAAGAAATACTTTCACCGCAACTAAAGGTAAAGTTGATAAAGATAGATAAAGCATTTAGGAGATAAAAGGAAAAAAACCCAACAGTTGAGGAAAATATCCTTTTCAAAGGGAGTCCATTAATAGAACAGATTGTAGAGGTGCAGCGATATATTGGTTCATATTGTATTGCCACTGATAAAAGGAAAATTGATATTATTGGCAATTGACTTTTTTTGGACGGTGGCTGATAAAATCACCAATAAATGCTGTGCGTATGTGTGCAGCTGCAGCATGCGTGCAGCCACGAATGCAGCCTAGCAGCTTGGGAGAGCATTGTCTGGCTGGTAAGTCTGTGGGAGGGAAGGGGCGTGGAGGGGAGGGGGGTGATTGAGGTCCCTGCAGTGAGGGAGGGAGTGGGGCTAGGGCAGGGGCAGGAGCTGCCCAGCCAGGGTAGGGCGGAGCACAGGACAAAGCCATTGGCAGCTTGTGTGGGAGGGAACGGGGAGGGGGGCGACTCCTGCCGCTGTGCGCGCCCCTGGGGAAGGTATGTGGGGCACATGCCCTCAGGGTTTGTGTACAGAGTGAGGGTGGGCTGCCCATTGCAGGCTTGGGGCTGCACTGGCCTCTTTGTGGGGGGGGGCACTGGGAGTGGGGGCTGCAGCGAATTTTGGAGTTGCTGTCCCTCCCATAACCAAGCTCCCAAGCGCTGTCGCTGCCTACCCCACCTCTGTCTGCCCTTACCCAGCCCCAGGCCTTGGATGCATAGTGGGCAGCCCGCTCTTGCTCTGTGTACAAGTTTGGGGGGAACAGGCCTCCTGTGCCTCCTCTGGGGGTACATGCAGTGGCAGGAGCTGCTGCCCCCCAAGTTTAGCTGCCTGCAGCTCCGTCCTGTGCCCCACCCCAGCTGGGCATCCCCTGCCCTTCCTGTTCTCACTGCGGGGGCCTCAGTCTATGCCCCATACCTTCCCCACGCCCCTTCCTGCCAACAGACTTACCAACTGGACTCTGCTCTCCAAGCTGCCAGGCTACATATCAGCAATCAGATTGGCCGATCAGTATCGGCCGATATGGCTATTTAATAATTGGTCATCGGTGTCAGCCAAAAAAATCTTTATCAGTGCACCTCTATATTGTTGGGTAACCATGCCCACTGACTTTCAGAGAGGCAGCTCACTATGTATAAGTATGTATGTATGCATCTCTTCCAAAGTAGTAACCCATAGTCGGGTATTTTGCCACAAATCCACTGTTCTGCTTTTGAGTGTCAGAAGCGATACAGAGTAACTTTCTTTCTATTTCACTATAGGGAGGCCTCAGACCTGACTGGCTATAATCCAACCTGTTCTCCTATTGCCTCTCTTGGCAGGGCATAGATCAACAAACCTCAGTAGGGGAAACAAATATGCAAAGTTGGCACCTTGTTACCTCTTGTCATAGGGATTTGCCTCTCTAGACCAGACCATCTGTTTAGAAGAGAGACTTGCAGCCAGAAGTCTCAGATCCTTGACTCATATTACATTTGTGGTGTTAAATAGGTTGTTTTAGCATGACAAAAAACAAGGGTCCACATGTTGGTGGTGCTTTAGAGGAGGTGACAGTGGCAACATTGGTGCCCTAGAGCAGTGTTTCTCAACCTGTGGGTCGTGATCCAAAAGTGGGTCACGAGTATATGAAAGGGTTGCGAACAAACTTTTAAAAATGGATTCTCCTTTAAAGGAGAAAAATGTGGGAAACCACAAGTTTTCCCTTGCAGGATGGCAGAGTTCCAAACAAACTTTGAGTTACAAAAATAATGTGCGTCTTGGGCCTCACCCTTAACTGGTCTCTTATTGGGAATAACTCAGGATGTAGTGGGAGGATCTGGAGATTTGGATGCACATATTCATCATTTAAAATTGTTTAATTGCCTATGTTGTTGCTCATTGCAACTTACTTTTGGAATAATAACTTCATGTCCAGCCTGGGATATTTTTGATTAGAGAAATCTAGAAAAGGATTTAATGTAAATCTCAAATGGCTTTCCTTGGAACGAGACAAGGAAACATCTGTACATGATATAATGACATATGTGCAGAGAGATGATTTCATTTTGAGAGATGATTTAGTCTGGTAACAACAGAACAAGAAGTTTCCACTGCTTAAGTTATTAAGACCCTGAATATTTTAGGGATGTTTTATATAATCTGTTAAAATGTAAGTCGAGACCATCACAAACAGAACATTACTCACTTCAGTGGCCTCCAAGAGCCGCTTAGCAACATTGGGGGGTAATCACATGACATCAGATTTAATAAACTTTGTTTTATTGCCAAAAAACCCAGGAATTTTTAATATTTGCCAAGGTATGTGTAGAACTGACTCAGTCATGTATTCACACATTTAGCTTATGTTGCAGCAAGATGTGCTAATTTATACCTTTAATGAATATTCTTAACAATGCTTATGGAAGCAGTACTCTGATTCACTAAGAGTTCAATAGTTAGTATGTAGTGAGGGACATTTGTATTGAGTGCTGATGCACATTTTATACCTGAAATTTGCTAGAAAGTTGGTTGTGTGCAAGAATGGCGTATCTTCCAGTCTTCGCTTATGATGGAGCAATCTGCTGAAGAGATCTGATCTATTGGAGCAATGATCTTTATTTCTCTTAAGGAAATCAGAAGGGGCACAAGAAATACAGCACTACTCACAAACACTGACAGTTAAAGTTTGTTCCCTTCCTCCTACCTTAAGTAGCAGGAGTGATTCCTTTACTCTTCCTAGGAGAGAGAGACACGATCCATAGTAGAAGTGCAGTAGCTCCTTGCTCTTATGTAGCTTTCCAGAAGCTGGTGACAGATTTTTAGTACTGCTTCATGTTTTCTTTCTGTGCCTGGCTGGCTGATTCCTAGGTTAGTCAGTCTAGTGAGGAGTTTTCAGATACAGGCATCTATGCAAAGTGTTCCTAATTTGTGTGCAAGAAAGTTGTGAAGAGATGGTCAGGTTTTGGCAATGTGGTTCCTGGACCGTATTACCAACTTGCAGAAGATATTCAATTTTACAAACATACCTGACAATAGGTAACAAATGTTTTTTTTTCTTTTTTTTGTGTGTTTTTTAAAGTGCACTGTGAACCAGAGATTTTGCAATATGGCTTGCACAAAAGCTGTAATACCAGGCAATTAAGTTGACTCTTGTAGGGTCTTTCATATGTTTCAAACAGTAGGGTTAGAACTGTGACATCATGTAGAGAGTCATGTGTTAATCTGTCCTGACAAGCTACTTACATAGATGGTAAGTTCCTTTGGACAGGGGCATTTTTTTCCATCTTTCTACCATGCCCAGTGGTCTGTCTAGGCAGATGCTCCCACAGTACAAATGATGCATGATAGATTGAATGGGGCTTAATGTACATCTGCTTGATACAGATTGGATATTTCAGGGTAAAAAGACAGATGCACCTCTAGCTTGTAAGAGGTGGGATGGATGAGATTTGTGTTGTATCTTGGTTCTATGTGGAAACTAGAACTTGAGATGCACTATGCAGTAGGTTTCCCTACTTACATTTTACATGCCTGCTCATTAGCATCTACATTGGAGGAGGGTTGGCACTTGAAGACAAAATGCAAGTTAGTGGGGGAATCTTAATTTCTAATTTCCCTTTCTCTAGAAATCTGATGTTTTTTAAATACTGTCACTTTATAGAAATATCTTTAATAAGTAAAACACATGCTTAAAGAGTTTTTTGTTTCATCTCTGTTTGTTTGTTCCCTAAAGTTTACAGTGCAAAAACATCTTCATCTTTTGATAGATGCTGTTTTTATTGTTAAGTTTAATTTACAGAAACATAACACAATGTTTTCTGGTTGACATTTTAGATCATCTTAATTTAGTGTTATTTATATAAATGTTTTCTCTCTTCAGACTGTGCTGAAAATGGTATATGAAGAGAGTCGCAAAATATTGGCTTTGTCAGAATATCCATTTGTTCTGAGGGATCCAAAGAGTGTTCAGCAGCCTACAGCAGCAGAGGGATGGCAGAAAGAGGGTCTAACTTTATTGGATGCAATACAGTCACTAAAAGATTATCTTAGTAAGATGACAGATAAAGGAGGCAAGGTATCAAGATAAAACAAATTAATTAAAATAAAATACATTACCAGTTCTTTTGTATAGATGCTAATAAATTTACTCTCTCCCTGTAGGAATATTCAGATGCTTGTCTTGACTGGAGAGGTGAACTTCTCCAGGCTGTTCAGAGCGTATTGGAGAAAGAGCGCAACATGTTGCAACTTGACTTGCAATCACATCTCTGCAATCCTGGGTCTGGGGATAAAGGTTCATTGGTGGAAAAGCTGGAGCATATTATGAAACAACAAGTACGAAACTCTATATCATTCACTGTGTTCTCCCTAAATTTTTGGTAATCATAGTTGGTGACACAATATGTGGATGTCAAATCTCTCATGCTTTTGTATCTTGCTAATCAGCGACCTAATGATCGAAGGGAAGCTGGGTGACAGCGACCACGAGCTGATCACTTTCACCATCTGCCATAAAGCTGGCAAGTCGGTCAGCCATACAGAAGTTCTCGACTTCAGGAAAGCTGACTTTGACAAGCTCAGGAGGCTTGTTGGTGAGGCCCTAAGGGACCACAACCCAAAGGGGAGGGGAGTTCAGGAAGAGTGGTCGCTCCTCAAGGGAGCAATCCTGAATGCACAAGCTAAGTCTATTCCATCTCGGAGGAAAGGCAGCAAAAGGGCACAACAGCCCCCTTGGCTCAACAAAAAACTAGCGGACCTCCGGCGTCTAAAAAGAAAGACTTACAAAGGATGGAAGATGGGATCCACCTCCAAGGAGGAATACTCTGCACTGGTCTGCACCTGCAGGGAGCGAACCAAGAAAGCCAAGGCTGCAACGGAACTCCGACTGGCTACAAGCATCAAGGACAATAAAAAGTCCTTTTTTAGATACGTGGGGAGCCGGAGGAAAAGCAAGGGCAACATTGGACCCCTGCTAAACCAGATGGGACAACTGACAACCAACGCCCAGGAAAAAGCCAACTTGCTAAATGGGTGCTTTGCGTTGGTCTTTCACCAGTCCCATGGGATGCCCCTGCCCATTACGGGACAGGAAGACCTGGGTGAAGGAGATTCCTTAGCCTCCATCAATGCTGACCTCGTGAAGGGACACCTTCAGGTCACCTGGCCCTGACAGTCTACACCCCAGGGTACTCAAGGAGCTGGCTAGCATCATCGCTCAGCCCCTTGCACGGATCTTCAAGAACTCCCGGCACTCTGGTGAAGTGCCCAATGATTGGAAGAAGGCCAATGTCTTGCCTATCTTCAAGAAAGGAAGGAAAGTGGATCCGGCAAACTACAGGCCCATCAGCCTGACCTCTATCCTGGGGAAGGTCTTAGAAAAGATTATCAAAGAGGCCATTCTTAACAGTGATTGATGGCAACATCGTGAGGAATAGCCAGCATGGGTTTGTTGCGGGTAGGTCTTGCTTGACCAATCTTATTTCCTTTTACAACCAAGTGACCCATCACCTGGAAAAGGGAGAGGAGATTGATGTCGTATATCTTGACTTTAAAAAAACCTTCAATCTGGTATCCCATGATTACCTCTTGGCAAAACTGGCCAGCTGCAGCCTTGGGTCCACCACCATCCTCTGGCGGAATTGGCTCCATGGTCGGACCCAGAGGGTGGTGGTTGGCGGAAGTCAATTGTCATGGTCTGCTGTGATCAGTGGGGTCCCTCAAGGCTCTGTCCTTGGACCTGTATTATTCAACATCTTCATTAATGATGTGGACATTGGAGTCAGAAGTGGACTAGCCAAGTTCGCTGACACCAAACTTTGGAGTAAAGCATCCACACCTGAGGACAGGAGGGTGACTCAGGCTGATCTTTACAGGCTCAGGAAATGGGCAGATGAGAACCTGATGGTGAGATGAGAACACCGAAAAATTAAAGGTTCTCCACCTTGGGAAGAAAAACCCGCACCATGCTCATAGGCTCGGCAGTGCTACGCTGACTAGCACTACAAATAAAAGGTACTTGGGGGTCATGATTGACCACAAGATGAACATGAGCCATCAGTGTGATGCTACGGCTAGTAAAGCGAGCAAAAAGCTGGCTTGCACTCCTAGATGGGTCTCAAGCAAATCCCAGGACGTCATTCTCCCCTTGTACTCGGCCTTGGTGAGGCTGCAGCTGGAGTACTGTGTCCAGTTTTGGGTTCCACAATTCAAAAATGATGTGGAGAAGCTTGAGAGAGTCCGGAGGAGAGCCACACGCATGATCCGAGGTCAGGAAAACAGACCTTATGATGAGAGGCTGAGAGCTATGGGACTCTCCAGCCTGGCAAAGTCCAGGTTCAGGGGTGATCTGGTAGCTGCCTGTAAATTTATAAGGGGTGCTCACCAGGATCTGGGGGAATGTTTGTTCACCAGAGCACCCCAAGGGATGACAAGGTTGAACGGTCATAAACTCCACCAAGACCATTTCGGGCTGGACATAAGGAAGAAATTCTTTACTGTCTGAGCCCCAAGGTCTGGCATAGCCTGCCATCGGAGGTGGTTCAAGCACCTACTTTGAACGTCTTCAAGAGAAATGTGGATGTTTATCTTGCTGGGATCCTATGACCCCAGCTGACTTCCTGCCCCTGGGGCAGGGGGCTGGGCTTGATCTTCCGAGGTCCCTTCCAGCCCTAATGTCTATGAAATCTTATGCTGTGGGCATTAGGTTTTTGTGAGTTTTGTTTTGATAGCCATTTTCCTCCAGTCTTGTCATGATACTTGTTCTGAAATGATTAAAGATAGTTTGCGATAACTGTCAGGCTATTAGAGAGGCTAATAAAGTACTTCCTGTTGCCAACTCAAAAATTTGTTAATAGAATAGGTAGGAGTTTAATCAATTCAAATTGCCTCTGTCTTTTTATAAAATGTAAGTTATGTAGGGAAGTATAATTTATAAAATTTCTAGGATTTATCCTGTGGGGAGAATGTGAGTATCTGTATGAACTTAATGTTACTTAGAAGTTACTGGGATTTTTTTCCCCCCATATGTCTGAAATGGGCTTTGTTTATTTTCAGGAAGAACAGCAGCAGCTAGTCTTAGAGCACCTTTTATCTTCTGATAGGAGCAGCTTACTTTCTGAAATACAGGATCTTCGAGCGCAACTACGAATGACACATCTTCAAAACCAGGAGAAGCTACAGCAGCTACAGGAAATCATTACTAATGCAGAGGATCGGGGGAGTAAACAAGAACATCAACTTCGGAGGAAGGGTAGTAATTAGTTTAAACTCCTTGCATCTGCTTTTTCCATTCCAGCACAGGGCCATTTAATGGAAAACAATACATCCTGACACCACTTTTTTTTTTTAAATGTATCAGATTTTTTAAAGGTCTTAGCAGCAGTAAGAGTGCAGCCTATTTTAAAAATCCTTCATTGCAGAAATGTTTATTTGAAAAGGTTTTTGAAATACACCAAAAACAAGTTATCTGCATTCTTTATCTTAGAGGCGGCTGAAGGAAAAATGTTACGTCAAGAAATGCATATTAAATACTTGAGAGACAAACAAGAAAATGGTGGGTTTTCAGAAAATTTTCTGAACTGGTGCGTTTATCTAGGTACATTGGTAAACAGGTTATTTGAGGACTGCTAGCAATGTATTGTTTTAATTAAGAGTTAGAAACCAGAGAGGAATCAGATGTCCAATGAACAAGTCAGAAGGAAAGGCGAAAGCTGCTTGAGACACTAAATAAAACAGTAGTTGTGTAATTATGGAAAATATTTATTATTGTATGAGCTTTTTGAAATAATTGAGTTCTTTGTTAAGAGGAGATGGGGAAGGTAGTAGCAGTTTTGGCCCTTTTTATCTGTACTTTTAAATGTGTATATTTGGGAATAGAATTGTTAAGTGTTACAGTACAAATGGTCTTCATAATTTTCCCTCTTAGTTGAATTACTAGAATATAAGATTC
>NW_005842017.1:1079813-1106620 GCF_000455745.1 Alligator sinensis
ACAGAATTCTCTAAGCATTGAGCAGCAGAAGGCCTCTGAGATGCGAGAACTCCTGAAGCAGGAACAAACTGCAGCATCAAACCTGAAATCAGAACTTTATGAGAGCAGGTTAGAGAATGAAAAACTGCAAAAGTCCCTGCAAGACCTTCGGAGGGAAATAAACCAGTTCCGGTAAGGAGTAGTACTTTTGAAATACACAGTCTACGTGACATAATTTTGTAATGGTAAAGTTCAGAAATAGATATTGTAAAAGATATTGTAAAGTCCAGAAATAGATTAGAACCATGCCATGCAGGGAGAATGAAGAAATAAAACATTTGGAAATGGCAGCTTAAGAGAAGTAAATTCTTATTGGCTTCTAACAGATTTTTGATCAGTGGCTCAAACGTGAGAATTGCCTCTTCCACAGCACTGAAATATCTAGGAAGTTTCATTTAATAACACTTCTCTCTCTTCCTACCCCATATGGACACAGTGGAATTTGTTGGTCAGAGCAGAATTTCTTCTCAGTTCTGACCAGTGGTTGCTCTTTGTCATGACCCCCAACTCTTGCCTACTCTTTCTTTTTGGTCCAGGTTTGTTGGACAGATTCTAGCTACTTCCTTTGACTTTAACGGCCTGGTCATGGTCTTACATGCATTTTCTTTTTCCCCCCATTGTTGTAGTACATGCTACCATTTAGCAGCCTTGTTGCTCTACCGCAGAGTAGAGTAACATATCCTGGTTCTTAACAGTTAGAAGTTAAAATATGAAGGAGTTCAATTTTAAAGTTCAGCTAAAGAGCAGAGTTAAAAAAGGTAGGTCACATCATAGAAACAACTAATAAAATATAACATTGTGGTGCATTGTGAGTTATGGGTCAAAGAGACTTAATTTCTTGTACCATGGGGGAGGGACAGGTGGGAGGTAGGGAAGAGGTTGCAGAGTCTGCGAAAAGGTATCTTTCCAAGACTGTAATATTTAGGAACAAAAAGGATGAAATATTTAAAAACAAAAAAAAAGATCCTTTTCTATGGAGGTGTCATTTGTAACTTTGCTAATATTGCAGTTGTGAACTGGAAAACAGAGAAAAAGATCTGACAGGTGCACTCCAAGACCTGCAGAATGAACGCTTGAAAGAAAAGGAGCTACAAAATGTGTTTGAGGAACAGCAACTTCAGCATAAAAGAAGAGCAGATGAAAAGGCAAAAGAGTTGGAGGTATAATGTGATACATGTTTATAAAATCCAAGTTAAAGCCAATCTCAGCGTAGACTGCCTGGACTGAATAAAATGTTTATTACACTAGTTTTTCCAGCTGCTGGCTTATTTCTCTTTTCATTTTTGTAAATTTCTGATTCAAGTGACTGCCCAAAGACTTCCACAAAACAGAAAGTCTTAAAATGTGGCACTTAGTTGCACATGTCTGTTCTCTCTTTACTAGTTTTTCCTAACGTTCTGTGCCTTTCGGTGTTTTCCAACACTTTTATTTTAAGATGCTGGAAATCATTTTCCTACTTCCATTGGATCATTCAGTAAAGCACATTTCTCAATTTGTAACTGCTCCTCCATTTCCTTAGTAAACATATCGTTTGGTGTAGACACATACTGCATATTTCTCTGGGATTATGAGAAAAAAAACACTTACAGATGTTGGCTGAAAAAAAACTGGAAATTTTCCAATACAATGCATATCAAAAGTCAGCCAAAATGCTTTTAGAGTCTGTTGTCTTTCTTACAAGCTAAATCCAAAGAAAATTGTGGTGGTTTTCTTGTTTTGTATTTTTTTTTTATCAAGTAAGTTTATGATTCACTCCATGTACAATGTCTTATTAATATGAATAGAAGGAAGGATGATTGACCCAAGCACATGCACTCTCTGTCTTCCCTTCTCCTTCCCACTCCCCCAAGGGGAAAACCCCCCTGCTTCTATAGCTTTGTCTACCAGCTTGAACAATAGTTAATTATGTATGCTAGAAACTCATCACTCTGGAACAACTAGCAGCAGATTGTTTCTTTTAATAACTCCCCATTTCAGGCAGTCTTTGTGATGAATCTCCTCTGTGCATGAGTCTGCTTTGTAGTCCTGCAATAAGTGATGGCACACATGAACAAAAGTAATAAGTAATGTTATGGCACAGTTTGAAAATCTTGGTATCACACAAGTTTATTTGGATGTGTTCTTACATTAATATTGTACTACAGTTCTTGACTCCTTTAATCTGATATTGTATGTATATAAACGTCTTAAAACCTGACCTAGAATTCAAATATAGAATTTTAATTGGAATGTCATCCTCTGCTCCCAGTAAGTGACTAGAAATGTTGGATTTACAAAAGTGGCAGTTTGTTCCCATTTGTTTCACATTGACATTAGAGCATCTAGTCTATAAGGAAACTTTGTGTAACCGTGCACAGTTGAAACTTATTAAATATCTGAAATTAATTATTAGTTCATTTTCTTTAACAAGAGGTGTTCATTGGTAATTACTGCTGCAGTATTATTTCTCCTAGAAATAGGTTGCCATGCACTTCTGTAATGTTTACTTTCTGTAAGATGCTGCCAACTGACATGAAACAAAACAAAAATCCACTATGCATCCTTCAAAATCCCTCCCCACCTGTTTTTCTCAGTAAAATGATGAACATAGGACAACTCTTGAGGGTTTTTAATTCAGTCTTTTCTGTATTTCCTTTTCTGGTATACACTTCTATTCTTTTGCTACTTTAAGGTAGGTACTGCCATTCTGTAGCCTCTAGAAACATTGCAAATAAAAGTTGAGGGAAAGGGAAAACAAAGGTCCTGTTTCAACAAGATCAACAGCAAAGCTACTCTGATACTATGATCTCTACTCTCTCACCCTTCTGAAGGAAGGATTATGAGATGCACTTGTCTGATATGTTGATTTTTTTAAACCTATAGATTCAGTGATATTCAGTACAGTTTTCTCAGTGTGTTGTTGGCATCTTAAAAACTAGAAACTGTGAAGTCTAAGGTCTTTTCCATCTTAGCTGCCAAGCCTTACCTTTTTGTTACTTTTTTCTAGATTTCAGAGTGAAGATCAAGACTGCTCAGTTTCTGCTCCAGACGCCATTTATGCTGTCTAGCTAATGCACAGGGCTTTAATTTCCATGTACTACATATATTACCCATAAAAAATACTGGCAGTTAAAATATTTTAATTTTATGACCATTAAGGTAAAGAAAGTATTACCAGAATTAATAACAAAAAGAGATACTAGCTTAAATTCCTAGCAGACAGTTTGTCCTGTGCCTAAGTTTAAACAATTTAATAATAAATTATTCTAACTGCTGCTTCAGCTGTTCTCTGGATGAAGTACAATATAAAAATATTACCTAATATGTTTATCTGAGCAGAGTATAATAATAATTATAAATATATAATGTGTGTGTGTTTGGTTTTTTTAATAGGAGTTGCGAGCTACCTTGAAACTGCAGTGTATTCAGAATAATCAGCTGTCAGTGGCCTTAGAGCATGAACAGACAGCAAATGATAATCTCCGTAAAGAACTTCAAATTGAACACTCGCGTTGTGAGGCTCTACTGTCCCAGGAACGAACTAAACTGTCAGAACTTCAGAGGAATTTGGAAGTTGAGAGAAATCGTTCCTTGGAACTTTTGAATTCCTTGAACCATGAACGTATTTTGACAGAACAGTTGAGCGTGAGAGCAAAAGAAGGTGTTTCATGTCCTCATAAAGAATCATTATTGGAACAGACCTTTGTTCGAGATCTGCAGGTTCAGTTGGATGAAGAGAGGTCTCGAGCAAAAGAGCTAGCTGCTATAATTGAGAAAACGCATCAGCAAGCCATTTGTTCTAAGAGGCAACTAGAGGCTGAGGTACAAATGTGTTGCGAAGAGACACAAAAAGAAAGAGAAATCAGTAACAAGTTACGAGCTACACTGGAGTCTCTTCAAAGTAAAAAACAGGAGGTGATTCGCTCCTTAGAGGTGCAGAGGGAAAGAGAGGGAAAACTGAAAGCTGACCAGGAGGAATTGCAGTCACGATTTAAGGCAATGAAAGAACAGGAGAAAAACAAAAAAGAAGAGAGGGATAAAGAGAGAAGATGGGAGCAACAATCAGAAGTGGAGAAACAGAAGGAATGGCAGAAAGACAGAGAGAGGCTGGTGAGATTTCCATCTTTAAATCTTCCCTTAAATTGAAATAAACCAGATTGTTTTGTTCCATAAATAATAATGTCCTAGAATACTATTTATTAGATCTTGGTGGTGAGAAACCTTTAGTGGAGCAACTTTCTGTCTCCAGGTACAGTTCTGTTGCCATCCAGTGCCACAGAGTTGTGCATGTTGTCATTGCAGACATTTTGGAGGATGGGATTAGCATTCAGACAGGATGAAAAAGCAATCTAAAATTAATTGAATTAAATTTAAAAGGGCAAATGACAAGTCCAGCTCATACAATGGAATGATTACATGCACAAAAATACTTTGGGGAATGACTGGCTAGGCTTTGGTACTGCAGAGAAGGACTTTGGGGTTATAGCAGACTCTAAGATGAATGAGTCAACAGTGTGCTTTTGTTTCAAAAAAAGTCAGTAGCATACTGGGTTGCATTAATTGGAGTGTTGCTGGCAAATCAAAGGAAGTCATTCTCTCTCTCTTTCCAGCACAGGTGAGGCCTCACCTGAGTACTGTATCTGGTTTGGGGCCCCAAGCTTCAATGAGGATGTGGACAATTAGAAATAATCCAGTGGAGAGCCACAAAAAAATATTAGAGGCCTAAGAAACATGATTTACACAGAAAAGTTTGAAGAAGTAAGATTATTAGGTCCAGAGAGGGGAAGGCTGGTGGGGATTTGATAACAGCCTTCAAATACCTGAAAGGTATTTATGCAGAGGATGGTGATAGACTATTCCCTGTGCCTACAAGGACAAGGACTAACTGCCTTAATGAAGGGACACTTAGGTTGGATATTAGGAAGAACTTTCTTGCTATGAGGGTGGCTTTCCATTGGAATAGACTACATATAGAGGCTATGTTATCTTCCTCCCTGGAAGTTTCTAACAGTGACAGACTCTTTGAGATGGTTTAGACTGATGATCCTGCCTTGAGCATGGGGTTGGACTAGATGACTGCCTGAGGTCCTATCCAGCCCCACTTTTTCATAACTAGGGATGGAGGCAGCCAAGATCAAGGCTTTGGAGCCTCTATCAAGTTTTCTCCACCAGTAATTCTGGAAGTGTATGAGGGAGGAGGAGGGATTAGTGTGCCCACTTCCTAATAGCACAAGAGAATGTAACGAATTCCCTTGACTGAAGGCACTGGGAGGGTGCACAGTTTAAGCAGTACTGAGATTAAACTTTGATATTTGTGGTGTGTTTGCAGGTGGCACGAACAGTTAAATTATAGATGGTTTCTTATTCTTGTTCTGTTAGCATGAATTGGAGTTGCAACACCAGAGAGATGAATGCAGGATCAAGGAGCTGCAGCAGACACTAGCTGACTTAGAAGAACAAGAAAGAAAGCTTACTTCTCAGGAAAGTCATCAAGAGGTTTCTTGTCCCATAAAAAATGATTGCAACATCAAATTGGCCTTCACAACAGAGACTGAAACGTTGCACTTGCGGCAGCAGCTGGAGAAGATAAGACAACAGTTGCTGTTTGTGGCTGTCCATTTAAATGAATTCATATATAAAACTGTAGACAAGTGAGTAGCAAGAAGATTCAATTAATTTTACATTTTGAGAGGCCAATCTTTTGAAGTAGTTTGTACAGGATACAGTTGGAGAACCACTATTGGATTTGGTGAACTGCAGCTGAATCTTTTTTCTTGTGGGATTTCTCACTTTTCTGAGTTTCCGTAATGGAGGGTGGAATTTCAAAATATAGGCATTAACTAAATGCCTATGAAATGCTAGTTCAAAATCCTATGTTAAGAAAACATACAGCTCTTGTCTTCTTACAAACTGTTATTCAGATAAGGTCCAAAAGTAGAAGCTAAAAGAAAACTTGTGGTAGGGTTCAGTGAAGTGCAAGATACAACTGAAAAAAATATTTTTATTTAACAGAACAGTTAATGATTGGTCTGCATCAAATAATGAGGCTATTGCATCTTTACTTCACACTTTGAAGGAGCTGAAATCAGAGTTATTGACCTCTTCCACCCATCTGGTAAGGGGAATAATTTATATTAGTTTAATTTAAGAAATTTATACCTTTGTCTGCAATTTACATGTAAACTGTTGGGTTTTTTTAATTTCTGAGGAAATTAGCTCTCCTGTCTTCATTTGAGGATTGGTACAAAAATGTCACAAAAATTATTTGGTACAGATAAATCTGGCTCTTTTCAAATGGGAAAGGAGATTTGCCTGAACACTCTCTTTCACTCAGCCCTTTTCCTATCTCAATGTTTTGGCTTCATCCTACCTCAAGAAGATGAAAACTGAGAACCTATTCCTCTGACTCATCAAAACCCTGAGAACGAGACTTTAATAACTTGAACAACACATCTCAAGATTGTGTTCTGTAAAATATGTGTTTGTCTATGAACAACTGGTTGGTCATATCATGCTAATTCGTCTCGTTTCTAGCTGCTTGCTCTGAATAAGAAAAACAAAATACAGCAACTACTTTCTTTTTATTACTCTTCGTGGAACCAACTGCTGTACTTGCCAATGGGATGCTATGTGGTCAGAGGGGAGGGTGGGGTCTTTCTCAATGGGAGATTACCAAGAGAAAAATCTTTCATTCAGTTGGTCCATGCTCTGAAATTTTTTTAGAACCTGGGACCTAGGGCAAAACTCACCCAATCCACAGGGGGACTAAACTTTCACACAGTTCCATCAAGTCAGTCTGGAAATAACTTACAGCAGGGAACTAAGCTTCTGTTCCAGCAATTTTAACAAAATAAAAACTGGTTCAGTTCAGATATCTTTCTTTTAATGTCATCAGTGTTTCTATGTTAGATACTTTGCTGAAATTGCTGGGTTTTTTTAAAGCAAAAAAGCCGCTGCTTCTTTTAGTGTACCTGTTGTGTAAACCATCATTCATGTATTGAATATGCAGCATTCCAGGTATGCTATATTACACTCACAGTTTAAAAAGTCAGTATTGCCTGTGATTTTAAGATGAAACCATACGTTGTTTGGAAAAGCTGTTTTGGGGTGTGGTCTTTATAGCTCTGTGCCGAAGGTGTAGATACTAAAATAAAGGGTTTTTAGAGGTTCAAGAATGGTATGGTTTAGGCCTGTCTGAAGTTTGTACCTTCATTGAGTACATCCCTTTCAGGTGATGGGCCTCTTTCCTTTACCTTTCTCAGAGTGCAGTCATGCAGTTCAGTAGACCACCCATTGTTACACAGTAGGCCAACTGTTTTTGTCTACCCTGCAAAACTTTCTTTCAGCACTGTGACCAGTGTGAATAGTTACCAAAACCAGTTATTCCACCCAGGAATCATTTAACTGTAAAAGTATGCAAAAAGCATAATGATAATAAAGGTTTTCATTGCATCTGTCTTACCTGAAACGTCAAAAGGCATAAGATATTCTGAGAGCAGTCTGTACCTCTGCAGTCTGTTTCCCTCTATGCTGAGCTTCAGGGGCTCAGGCTTTTATCCACACCAAAGTTTTTGCTTGGTTTCCACTTGGATTTTGCCTCTCTTCTAGTAACTCAATGGTAGTGAATGCAGCAGTAAACTTCAGAGGGCTGACACTTAAATTATCTCTGTGAATTTAGATTTTAGTGAATTAAAGAAAGTTTCTTGTGTTTAGATACCAATCTCAGGGCAAGATCTTAACCTAGAAATCAAATAAATAGCAGTTGTAAGCAAAATATAAACATTAGTCTGGCTCCAAACACATTTAAAAGGTAAGTATCGCTTCAAAGGTGGAATTGCCATTGATAGGTGAATAATACAATATCAAAACTGCAAAATTGTAACGAACTTTATTACATTATAATGACTATAAAACAGAAAGAATGCAACTATTTTGTAAAACTGCTGATATGATTAAACAGTGTGGAGAAAAGTGAACTGTTATGATATATTTACCATTTTTGAAAAATATGACTGAAATTGGTCAAAAAATTACAACCGTAAAAAAATCAGAAATTTTGTATGATCTGTTTTATCCAAGTTTGTCTTAAGTCACCTTTGAGGAAAATTACACTTTAAAATGATAGATCAGGATCTTTTCTCAGCTGTGCTTTTGTAGAGAGGAAGGCTTTATTCTTTGCCTTTTACAATTTTAAAATGAGTTCCAAAATAAAAACTACAGGGATCTGGAGTCTGGTCTATTTGTTGGTGAAATTATGTTGGTTGAATTCTTGAGTTGTATTTTTTCCTATAATTTTTTTAAAAAGAACCCGTCACAGGATCCAGTTTCTCTGGTAGACGTCTTGTTGAAAGAAAATGGAGAACTTACAAAGTCTGTAACAGCACTGACAGATGAGAAGCTAGAGTTACGAGCTGCAGTTTCTCGACTTGAGAAGAAACTTCAGCAGCACCTACATAGGGGAAATGGCAATGGGCAGGTACATATTGATGTATACTTCTTTGGTAGCTCACAGTTAAATATACCTGCAGGGAGTGTTAAGACATGCAACTGGCAGAGCCTAATCAAATATCAATAAATTAAATTAAATTAAGATAGGCTTATATTGGGGTTTGTTTTTTTTTACCTTGTATACTATGGCCTTCCAAATACAAAGTGTTATGGCACATACTGGTGGATATTAATTTATTGTTGGGAAAGCCACACATTTTGAAAAAGTTCCTATTGGTACAACCAGTCCATCCAGTAGTATCAAAAGCCACTGCATATTTGCTGTCTTACCCTGTTCTATGTACTGGTTTCCTGATGAATAAATGAAATCAAAGAAATATACTTAGGCAGCTGAAAAAATTCCCCACCCTCTGTCGGCATGAACTGTTAGGATAGCTACATTACACTGGAAGCATGACTCTGTTGACTGGTCAGAGACACACGAGTGCTGGAAACAGATCATTCAGAGGAGCTTGACGTGGGGTAAGAATTCATTCCTGCAAAAGTTGTGTGATCTGGAACTAACCGTTTTCAGAATCAAATGCAAAACCCATTTTTTCATATCCTATGCATGAACTCATAACTTGGTATAAATACACAAATTTATCTTTTAGAATGCAAAAGGAAGGGGGAAAAAAGAAAGATTAATTTCTATTTCAAATATTGGGACCCACTTTGATACCAAGATGAAAGGAAGTTGTCTAAAGGTAGATAGTTCCTGCCCTGAAAAATCTTAGACTGTTAATAACAATCTTTAACTGTTAATATAGACAGAAGTTGCAATTTAATTCCTATTGTACCTGGTTAGCATGTTTGTGCTGATGGGAAATTCCAGTCTAGTTGTTCCAGCATTCTAGGTTTTTCCCTGAAGTCGGGTTGTTACTTATTTTTGGTTTAAAAGGTAAACCTTTACATCCCTCTGGAAATAGACTCCATCAAGGTTCACTGTCCCTGAATTTCATTTTTAGATCAGGTCTATGGAGGATGCTGACTCTGTCCAGGGACTGGAAAGGGCTGCTTGGCAGCGAGAAAAAACTGTTTTGCAGAATGCTTTGAAACAAGCAGAATCTGAACTGGCGAAAAATACGGTTGAAATTGAAAACAAACCAGTTATGGAAGCTTCCAATGCAAAGGTAAAATGGTGATGTGAATGACGATAAAATGTGCTCTCTGGAGGGTGGTCAGGTGGCTAGGGCAATGACCATGGATAAATCAGTTACATTCTGGCCCTCGGGTTTCTCTACTCAGATATACCGGCTGTATAAGTTGATTGTGAAATATGTTTGCGAACAACTTTGATTCTCCTCTGAAAATTGCAATGAGAGTTTTGTTATTTGTTTCTCAAAATAAATGCACTACACTTTTACACGATATAAGTTATTCCTGAAATAAGAGTTGGATTGGCCGTACTTTCGCTGAGGACAAATGTAGCATTTTAATTCAGCTGCTTTAAAAAGAGGAGGCATGGCTATTTGGGAAGATGCATCAGCTATTTCCATTTAGCTGTTCTGTCTGCATACTCCTAAGGCAGTATAAATAAGCTACATTTCTGTAACTTTCCCTCTGTGTTTAATAGTGTTAGACTTACAGTGGTTTTGCTCCACTTGTATCTCTACAGGTGCATGAAGATGTAACGGTTATATTGGAACAGCTTATACCAGTATCATTTTTGCCAAGAAAATATTATTATTATATTTTATTTTGGAATACTTTACAGAAACAAAATGCATTAACTTTTTAGAAGTAGTATGGATAGCAAGGTATTTTAAAACTAGCTGCTTCCTTATGCAGATCTCTTGACTTTTTTTTTTTTTTTTCATACAAAGGTGGTATTTAGTTAAATATTTTAGCCCCAGTCACACGCCAAGACAAGGTGGAGATTAATTTTGAATAAAACTGTTTGATAAACTGTTGTACTTCAGCATCATTCTATCACTTGATGCTAGGAATTGTTTTTGCTCTCATCTGAGCACTGTTAACATAGCTGGTATCAAAGGATTAATTTAAAAATACCTTTTAACTAAACTTGTTGCATAGTGCAGTCCAGGTGCATTTTGAAGGGACAGAGGGGCGGGGGTTTAACAGGGCTTAATTAAAAAAAAAAAAAAAAAAAAAGATTCACTTGACTTACTCTGCCTAACTTGTAATTGAAAGATTAGACATGGGGTGGGGGACTGATGAGGACTATTTTTCCTGTTGGTTTACTTTGTACATTCCATCGCACTTTGTTTGAAGTTTGTTTCACTGTTTTCTCTGACAAAAGCCAATCAGTTTGCCTGTCATTTGTGTAGGTCTTTTGCATAGAAAATGAGAGAAAAGACATTAAAAAATTAAATATTGTAAATGCAGTGGAATTAGCACCGTTTCTTAATTAAGTTTGCCATCTGTTAAGTTTTAACTGGACAAGTATCCCTTTTTAAAATTATATACTAGGGAAAACTAAAGGGTTTTGTACAGCTGTATGAATATATTATATAGTGTCTAGATGGATTTAATTTTTTTTATATATTTTTAAATGAAAAAGCCAGAAACCTCTTGAATATTTCAGGAGTGATCAAAAGTAAAGGCTGTTGTTTGGAAATATACTCCTTTATTTTAACATATTTTAAAACTATTTCCACCTGAAGATCTTTTAGATTTTGGGAAGCCAATCTCTTTTCTTTAAAATTCTTAACTCTTAAAATTCATGTTAATCAGTCGAATTAAAAAAGGAATATATAATTTTATTGTAAACCCTATTTGAAGCCTTTGTTTATAATGATACTTGATGTTGCAGAAGAGGCAGGAAGGCTGCAACTTAGATCTGGCAAGATACGAGAGAATTTCCTTAAAATATGATGATAATTGAAGTTTAAATAGCAGAATAGTTTTATACGCTTTCGAAATTTTATAGGTTTTCAATTTTTAATAACACTTTCGCAGATGAGTATCTTTTAATAGTAAGATCATGTAATACATTAAATCCATAAAATACTCTTCCACATATACCTTCTATCTGAGAAATACTCTCCCACATATACCTTCTATCTTTTGTGACATTCTTATTGTCAGGTCAGTTAAGAAAGAAATTTCTCTCTAACTGGGGCATCTGTGTCTGCACTAAATTTCATCTCAGGGAGGTACAGGCCTCTTGTCTGTCACAAAAACTTATTCATACATAACATGAATGTTATGTATTTAGTGTACAGTTTTTCTTTGAACTTTAGAAGCATGTCCTGACCCTTTTCATGACTAATCTTACACTCAAATTGGATGGACGCTCAACCCAATATTTCTTCTAATCAATGTTAAGCTAATTAAAACAGATTCTATCTTAAAAGTTAAATATTTCACAATGGCAGGGGTGCATGTACACAAATTCAGAAATGTTAAGATAGTTGAAATATCCAAGTCACAAGCCTCTAAAGTAAGCTGTAGGGATCTCTGTAAATCAGGCTGGAAATGCTCCCGCAGCGGCTCCTTTTAATGTTTTCCATTTCACCGCTTGTCTCTTCTCTCCCCCTCATGTCTCGCTTCCTGCCACCCCTCATTGGTAGAGCAGCCCTGCTGGCTGGGCCATTTGCTGCTGATTGCTGGGGAAGCAAAAACCGTGGTTTTAAATATGCTGCGGTTTTCACTTCCCCAGTGTTCAGGGGCAGACAGCCCAGCCAGCAGGGCCTCTCCACCAGTTGTGGGGGGGGGTGCAAATGGCGAAATGAAAAACATTAAAGGAGCTGCTGTGGGTGCACTTCTGGTATAATTTATGGAGATCCTTACTTACCTGCACTAGGGAATCGTCAGCATTGCAGTTGCCCCTATAATAGCAATACTTGATGCCTTTTATTTAGCATGCTGTCAAGTAATCCTTCAAAATATATAGAAGCTCAGACTGTTTATAAACCTTCATATAAGGCTGCCATCCTGCTGGTTTGACTGATGCTTCTAATTTTCAGCAAAATTAGTTATATCAGCAGGAGGTCTGTAGTGCAAATTCCATTTGAAAGTTTCATTTAAAATATTACAAAACTTTTTCATAGTCTAGCAGCAATTGTCACAATTTAAAAAGCAAAATTGCTAACTTGCATAGCAAAAAACCTTAGATAACTGTCATCAAGCCATGGACAAGTAGGTTGCGAGAGTTTTAAAGGACTAAAGGGTCTAACTAACAAGTTTTCTGTTTTTTCAGTAATGTAAATCTTAATAACTAGTGTTTTCTTTTCCTCCACAGCTACAGAGGCTATATAAGAAGTATTTGCGATCTGAGAGCTTTAGAAAGGCTCTAGTTTATCAGAAGAAATATCTTCTTCTGCTTCTGGGTGGATTCCAGGACTGTGAGCAAGCAACATTATCCCTGATAGCACGTATGGGAGTCTTCCCTTCACCTGCAGATTTGCAGGTCTCTGAATCACACTCCCGTCCTTTTACCAAGTTTCGATCTGCAGTCAGAGTGGTCATTGCAATATCAAGGTAAAAAAATTGACAGGCAGATCTTCTTATATTTCCCTTGGGAAATATCACAAATGATTAACATCTAAAATGTATTCCTTGGATTGTACTTATTTTTCTACTAAATAAAGTACTTTCACTCCAGTTGTTTTAGAGTATAATATAACTGCACCCTTAACCCATATGGTATTTTTCAGGCCAGTCTGGTAAGCATGATAAGGACCATGTTGAAATACTTGTGTATATTGCTTCTTTCTGCTTTTATGCTGTATAAGATCCCATGGTGTTTATGAATCTCTGCATAGCAACGGTGAAAAACTGCTTACTCTCCCATCTCCAAGTGCTGCTTCTTGGCTGGCTGAGACACAGGGTGGGTCAAAGCAGGGACCCCCTGCCAGCTAGCCACACGCTGAGGCACCTACAGCACATGAAGCCCAGCCTGGAGGGAGCCCTGCACGGGCTGCAACAAAGGGCAAGTGCAGGGATGTGCGCTGTGGCACAAAGTAGCGGTACAAATTTGTGCTGCTACTGTTTGTGCCACGACACGCGCATGCCCTTGTTTGTCTGGATGTGGCCAAATGGTGTTTGATATAGGTACATACAGAAGGAGATGGTTTATTCTTCCTTTTCCTCTCCCCTTTCTTGTTTCTTTGCTACATTTTGTGTTATGGCTGACAGAAGGAATAAAATTTAGTTGCGATTTTAATTGAACTAATTTTAGTTTCTTTCAGTTTGCCACGGTGCAGAGGGGGAAGTACTGCTTTTAAAAACATGTTCTAAAAGCTGAATTTTATCTACTTAATCAGTTGTTTAACATGCGTCTGAATAGCAGTTAACACAGTATTTGATACGTCTGATCCAGAAGACTTGAAGTGTATGATTCTGTCCTTTTCCCCAATACCTCTTATGACATTGTTTATACTCTAAAATATTTCATAACAAGGATAATGATTAATATTAAAGTCCAATGCATTTTAATTTCTCTGCTGTTTTTAATAAATATACAATATTCTTTTCTATTTGCAAGGTTAAAGTTTTTAGTGAAAAAATGGAATAAAATAAACAGAAAAGGTATACAGGGAGAAGTCATTTCTCATGGCACAGGGCATAACTCAGGTGAGGATTTTTAAAATAAATAATGTGTTTTTAGTATAATTTCTAGTAAAAGTATTACATTTAAGTAGTAGAATAGTTTAATATTGTAATATAATAAAGGGCTTAATCTGTCTGTGTGTCTTTCTGTCTGTCTGATGCTTTTGGCCAACTGCGCATGTACCGCTGAGAGGGCAGCTGGCAGTTGGCTATGTGGGCCTGGGCTGTGCTGGCCCAAGTGTGAGCTGTTGTTGAGGAAGTTTGTGGTGGCAATGAACATGGCCTGGCCACATGAGTAGTGGGGCTTCCCCATGCCTCCCTGCCTAAGGGTGGGGGGGGTCACAGTGGCAGTTCCCGTCGCACCCAGAACAGCTGGCAGGGAAGGGGAGGTAGCAAGCAGGGAGGGAGGGGAGCGGGGCAGGAGGAGGCAAAAGGGGGAGTTGTGGTGGCAGCTGTTGTTGGGGCTGGGCAGCAGGGAAGGGAGGGAAAAGGAGGGGGGTCACGGTGGTGGTGCCCCCCCACCCCTGGTCACCCAACCCCAACAACAGCTGGCAGGGAGAGGGAGAGGCGGGGGGAAGCCCTGCTGCAAGGCTGGAGGAGGAGGCAGCAGTGGCGGCGGAGGGAGTCTTTACATGGCCAGCCCTGAAGGGTGAGCGGTTAGGGGGCGGTGTAAACACTCCCTGAAATTCATCATTCTTGACCGGCAATTAGCTAGTATTATCATAAACTTTTTTCAGTGCTGTCCAGCTGTATCAGTTAGTTTAACATAAATGAGATTTTACCATGCAGCAGTTGGGAAATTCAAACTTTATCATTCCAACAGTGCTCACTGTTATCCCTTTAAGAAAACAATGAAAACAAATGATTTGATGTTTACTCTTTAGACTTGAAACTAAGAATATTTCCTATGATGGTATCATCAGGAAAAGTGAATTTGTAGGGTCATTCCTAACACAATGTAGCATTTTTCAGATAACTCGTGTGTGTGTGTGTGTGTGTGTGTGTGTGTGTGTGTGTGTGTGTGTGTGTGTAACACATAAATAGAAGGGAACTGTCTTTTTTTCTTTTAAGGGTGAAAAATGTCATTGTGCATGCAGTTGATTCTGAAACTTCAAAACATTGACCTTTTTAATAGTTTCAAACAAACAAAGGATTCCTTCTTTGGAAATTTAACCAAACATTTGTTTTGCTGTAGCTTTTGTTCTTGGGGGTGTGGGGGCATGTGGGTGTATGTTTTCCCTTTTTTTGTGTAGTTCCCGTGCCTGATTTCATTGTTTGTATTTAACAGTTTCTGGTGCTAGAACAGAAGTTTTGAGACAGCAGCTTCCAACAATTA
Source organism: Alligator sinensis (assembly GCF_000455745.1). Taxonomy (NCBI): domain Eukaryota; kingdom Metazoa; phylum Chordata; order Crocodylia; family Alligatoridae; genus Alligator; species Alligator sinensis. The sequence goes on from NW_005842017.1 coordinate 1,095,172, forward strand.
ACACAAATTCTCCTCCAACCCGAGATACTGGATTGTGCCACAAAACTAGCTCTGCAAGATGCATAAGCCAATCCCACAGATCCTCTACCTGGTTATGTAATAGGTTTGTATATAACCTAATAAATTGTAGTGTTCAGCCAGATGGTTGTCTTCCATAACACCTTAACCTTCTTTTGCAGAAAATATTTGAACATGAATAGGAATTTGATTTCTCAGATCTATTAGATATATTGCATTTTTATCCTGATGCTAAACTTTGGAAGTTGGTAACCTCCAACTGCAGTTGTACTCCTGGTGTTTGTGAACTGTGGCCACATCCGTGTAGAAATGTAACGAAATAACCTTTTTTGCTTTTGTATACCAACAATAAGATTCTGTGCTGTGCTCTTAGAGGCACAGCACCAGATTTACAGGCCAGGAAGAATGAGACTCGGGTGACTTGAAGCTGCCATCATGCACTTCAGCCCTTAGAGCGGCTCAGAATTGGGAGTGACCAGCAGTGCAACTTTAGCCTGTGGCTACACACTAAGCCTACTGGGTTAGGCAGCAGCACCCTCAAGCATGTTGGTGCTGCTCTGGGTGGATAGCAAGCCAAAATGAAAGCCATGTAGCTGCCTCTGCGTGTTGCTTTGGCAGATTAATTAGCACTGCAAGCTGACTGTGCCACTTAGCCTTCCCTGTGCTAATTAGCCCACCCACAGCTGTGAATACACAGCTACACTGCTTTCACACTGCTTGAAAGCAGCACTTCTGGACATGGTTACCACACTGATATTGCCTTAGCCTGTCAGTGACTGTAGTGTAGCTTCACCTCTAGCATATCCACCAGTCCCTGGCCTGCACCTTAAGCTGAGGTTTGCAGTGGGGTCTGGAAGATGATTGTCAGCTCTCTGTTTCTAATGAGAAGAAATTTCCCCTCTCCCCCCTCCCTATTCCCTTTTGCCCCAACCCCCTAACTGGATTAGGGACTTCAAAGGGGCTGGTGAGAGAATCTCGCCCTTATAAGGTTTTATTTTTAATAAGGACAATCAAGGTAATAGGATAACCATGATGATTGAGGAACTCTGGGTAACAGCAAATATTTCAAGGTTAGTGGAGGAGTTGGGTTAGCATCAGTTTCAGTCCCCATTGTCAAATTTAGCTGAGGTCATTCGAGTGACTAAAGTAATAGAGCAGAAAAAACCCACCCACAGTCTTCTTTGCATTAAAAGATGTTTAGGAGGAAGTGATCCATGGGACCCCACCCCCAGGTGTAAGTGCAGGAGGGAACACACTTTCCTGTTATATCAATGTTTGCATAGTTGAGGGAGGGCCCCTCACTCTGTCTTTCTTTAAATACTCCATATGCTATGGCCCTTTTGGGCTTGGGGTCTTGGAGACAGGACAAGACAGGACAGCCATTCCACCCCCTGCCTCAGAGACTTTCTTGTACTTTTTGGGGCTGCCTCTCATTTCTGTTTTCCTCCTTGATGTTTCTGTGAGCAGTTACATCAGGGGGTGAAAGGTAGTGATTAGATACTAGCAAGGTTAAGGCTTCTACATGTCCCCATTTCCTAATAAAAGTATTGATTTTTCGCCTCAAATATTATACTACTTGTCTATCCCATCACTTTTCCTGTATACACAGTGAAGGTCAGAAGAACAACTTTTCATGTTATTGTAGTTCCCTGTACACCAGATAATTAAACAGTATGAGCCTATCTAAACCGCTGTAGCTGTGCATAAACTCTGAGCTTTAAAAAAAATAGTTTTAATATTAATATGATATTTTACAGGTCTCATCCATCGACAAGTTCAGTTTCAGAGAAGTCATTGGTATCATCTACTCAAGACCCTGAACGATCATTAAGTGAATACATCCATCATTTAGAGGTCATCCAGCAGAGATTAGGAGGTGTGCAGCCAGGTAAGAATAGCCTCATCTGATTTGTTTGTTTTTTCAGAGACCTGCCGCATAGTATTTTTAATGCTCACACAAGATGATTTTTTTTTTTTTGTTTTTGTTTGTATGCAACCTTTGCAGTAGTCATTTGTCAGGAAGGAGAGAGAGATTTAACGTGTGCACCTCTGAACTGAACCTTTACTGCTTTCCCTGATAGGTTTCTGGAATGATTCAAAGTAGTGTACTTCTCCTAATGATTTTTTAACTAAAGATCATCAAAAGTGAAAAAGGTCCTCTGTGGATCAGTTTCTCTCCCATTGTCAAACATAAGTATGTGAGACCAGGTGTTCAGAGTGAAGTGACATAGATTAGATTAGATAAATTGCAAGATGAAAAAGGATCATTGTGATCATTAGTTTTGATTTTCATAACAAACTAGAGTACTTCCCATCCCAATTTAATTCCTGCTTCAGGTTCAATCACTGTGATTACCCAAGGTCATGTCTTTTAGAAAAATATCCCACCTTGATTAAAAAGTTGCCAGTGGCAGAGAATTCTCTACATCCTTATGTAATCTGTTTAATGATTGATTACCATCACTGTTTGGGGGAAAAATAGTGTTGTTTATTTCTAGTCTGAATTTATCTAGTTTCAACCTCCAGGCACTGATTCTTATTATACTTTTGTCTGTTACACTGAAGAGCCCTCTAGTGTCATTCTCTTGTTCCCCATAAATATGTTGATCAATGCATCTCGTAATCTCTTTGATGAGCTTTCAATTTATTGAGCTCCATGAGATCACTTTGAAGTATGTTTCTCCAATACTTTAATCATTCTCATGGCTCTTTGTACGCTGTAATTTAACAACATTCTTCGTGGATTCTAGAGACCAGAATTGGACATCGTATTCCTTTGGGAGAGTCTCAGTGCCACATGCAGAGGTAATAACTTCCCTGCTTCTACTCAAGATTTTCCCATGTATATATGCAAGGATTGGATTTGTCTTTTGGCTATTGTCAAGCCAGGGCTCATGTTCAGCTGATTATCCACAGTGAGCTCTAAGGCTCTTTTTAGAATCACTGCCTGCTAGGATGAAGCTCCCCACCTTCTTAATATGCTCTACGTCTGTGATTCTCAACCAGGGTGCCATGGCAATTTCAAATAAGACTCCATTGTGTAAAAATAAAATTCTAACCTGTTATGGTCCTTTTGATTTCTTCACAACAAAAAAATTACTGTCTCCATGGTTAAAAAAAAAAAAAAAAAAGAGTAAAAAACTTAAGAGCTGGTATTTTCTGAGGTGTGCCTTAAACCTAAAAAGGTTGAAAACCACTGCTCCATGTTCTTTGTCCTTATGTATGACTTTGTTTGGCCATATTAAACCACATATTGCTTGATTGTAGCCAAATTATCAAGTGATTCAGATTTGTTCTATATTATTGAACTCTCCCTATCATTGTTAACCATTCTCCCAGTTTTTGTCATCTGTAAACTTCATTGGTAATTTTTAGTCATTAATTATAAATGTTAAATAAGATAGGGTAAGGAACTAAGAGCTTCTGAAAGAGAAGCCTACGAGAAATACAGCCGTTCAACCATGTTTCTCCAGTTACATTTTAAGACCCATTACTTAATTATTGTTCTACCCATTTATTATGTTATGGATTTTTATATTGGTGTAGTAGGATACTAGGCAGAAAATCAGCTATATTTTATGCAGTTTTTAGAAGCTAGACAGCAATCATCTGTGACTTACTCTTTATAATGGTTCCTATCTTCAGTGACATGGTCATTTTCATACCAACTTCTGAGGCGTGTGAAGATGAAAAAGTAATTTGAATTGCAAAAAAGTGTTCTTAAACTTGAAGACAAAGTTCATTTATACACTGAGGGTGAAATCCCAGCCTTATTAATCTCAAAGAGAGTTTTGATGTAGATTTCATTGTGGGCTAGGTTTCTACCCAGGTTTTTTATTGCCATAAGACAGACTACCTTTGGTTTTAACAAATGTTGTATTATGATAGAAGATTGAAAAGTACTTCAGTGCCACTTTTTTGAGACTAAATTCCCAGACTGATGCTATACTATCTAATCTTGGCAAAACTCATGATAATGTTCAGACAAATGACATTTTTGAAGTATTATTCATAATAATTAATCAAATTTTAAGATTATATAAGGAAAATCAGGAACACTGCTGTGACCATTTAGAACAATGCTGTGAACAGAATGGTTTTCAGTTTCCAGTGAATGTCAGGCTGTCCAGTTCAGTTCAGGACAATTTAAACAAATGCACATTTTTGGTATTGAGATGTTCCAGAGTAGGACAGGACCAGTGTGGTGAGGGGGGACAACCATTGTGGTGCCACAAATTTACCTGGGTACCACTTTCTTTCCTTTCTCTGCCTCATCTGCTCTGCTTTCTGCTCCTTGTCCTGTTTCCCACAGTGTTCCCTGCTTTCTCCTAGACCTGTGACATTCTACACACGAAGGCTGCCTATGCCTCTTGTGGCACACATGCCACAAGATGGCCATCCCTTGATGTAGACAGTCTATTTCATTGCTATTTACAAAATGAGCCTGGCTTTTAACAGTGGTCTTCAAATATGAATACTCTTTTGGCTAGCCCACTGGTCTCCCCAGCCTTGGTGTGTATTACTTTGAAGTGGATTGTAGATGATGATTTTTTTCAGTAAAACCAACATGAAATTTATTGTGGGGAAACACCATTTATGAAATGAATGTACAATTGTGTACATGTATCATGACATCTGGTAATATATGTATTACTTAATTGCCAATATTTATTTGTTTTACTTTTAAATTTAGGAAAAGCTCCAGGATTACCTCACCGGAGAAGCATTAAAAAATGATCAGAACACTTCTTAGATCTGAACTGTGAAACCCCTGGTTACTACTTCCTCCTGAGCTGCATGGTTTTGTTCACTGGTATCTCAGTGCACTAATTTGACAGTCAGTTGTAACTGAATAAAGGGGTTTTCAAGCCTATGCAATGTTTTTGCATCAGATTTTTATGTGACCGTTTTACTAACTTTTAGTACAGTTAAACTTTTAGGGGAAGTCACTATTCACTCAGAACAATGTTGTACATTCTTATATGGAATAATTGCTAAGTTAACAGCATATGCGTGCCTGTATCATGGTATTGTAAGCCACAAAGTGTCTTTTTATGTTTATTTTTCTAAAGTGTTTAGGTGGATTCCTTGTAAAAAGTTATTAAAATGGCATTTTATTAGTGAACTTTTACAGTGTTTTGGTGTTTGTTCCAACGCTGTGTTTTTAATTGTTCTGTTTACTTACCCTGTAGCTGCTCAGGATTCTAAGCTTTAGGTGTGATCATTATTCTCAAGGAAACAGGTATATCTTATCAGTTACAAATTCTTTAAAATTTGAAAGTGTCTTGATGTGCAAAAGTTCTTCCCCAATAATCCTTCTCACCAAGTACCACCTTTTTATTAAGTCAGTATTCCTTCCACATAGAATTCAGATCTGCTGTTTAGGAAAGTTAAGTTTCTTTCTCATCCACCCATTCTTCCAGCTAAAGAGGAGCAGAGATGCATTTACCATCCTTAAAGCAGGGTGTTTATTTCTACTTTGTTCTCTTTAACTGTTGGGTGGAGGAGGTCCGCTCTTGTCTGCTAGGCCCTTTCCAAGCTATAGCAAGAGAGATTATGTGGTACTCTGGATTTCCTGCACTGCTATTTCATAATGTGGAGCTGGAAAGAGTTGGACTTATTTTTCCTCAATGTACTATACTACTTTAGTTAGGAGGGTCAGTCCTATTTGTGAAGCCTGGCTTGTGGAGTTGAGTAACATTTGGTCATTCCTCTTAAGTGACTGACTTATTGGCATAATAATGTTTGCGTATGTCTACAGTTATGTATGTCAGTTAACTTTATCTATTACCTTTTGTCAGGATTATCTAGCTCTTCTTCCCCATCTGTAGGGTTTGAATGCTTACCAGTTGATTTTGGAACTCATTCCATTTCAGGAACATATGCATTCATCATTGTTCAGTCAGCCAGAGTTTTAAAATCCCTGTTTTGGGATATAGGTAACTTTAAAAGGAAAACTCTTAATTTTTACAGCCTGTTCAAAAAAGGCAGCTTCTGGATCATAAGTGCTCTGCTATCTTGAGACATTTGGACTGTATTTTTCTCTTGGAAATCCTACCGATAGTAGATTTGTCCAGAAAGACCGTATCTCCTCAGCCATTGTGCCAGATTTTGGCCTCATGCACAGTGGTAGTTCAGCACTTTTAAATTTTTTATAATCCATTGCAATCCTAGGTTTTAAGATGATTTGGGGGCAGCTGTGGGAGAAACATCTTTTTCCAATTGTTTCCTCCTCCAATCATCTCCTCTACCTCCCTGAACACGACAACCTACCAAACTACATTTCACTTTCTTAGTGGCCCTCATCATAATGGAACAGAGCCAGAGTTGAAGGTATGTTCCATGTGCAAAACCAAATCTGGACTACAGAATGGGACAGTTGCCCCTGATCCAGACTCATACTCTCATTTGGGGCTGGGGTACAGACTTGCTGCATACCTCCCATATCTGCTGAGCCTACTTCAGTGATGCCTAAGAGCTGGGCTCCTTTTCAGTCCTTAATACTCTGTACACTGGGCCATCCTTATGGAAACATGCTTAATAGTTGACCAAGTAGAGAGTTCTCAGTTACTCTTGGAGTACCCAGGTGTTTCATAAATGGGACGATAAGGGGGTGACTTCAAAAGCAGATCTGGTGCCATGGTAGAAATTAGCTGACTGTAAAGTTTAATATAAAGAAGAAACTCAAAGCCAGGATGTGGGAGAAATTACAATTAAAACAAACGGGAATTTGCCTGACAGATGTTAAAATACAACTCAGGGACCAGATAGCATTTTTTTTAACTTGTTCTGGCTGATCAGAGGGATGCTTTTAGCTTTATTTTACTAATTTAAGAAACCAAATCATTTGATTTAAACTTTAATTTTACTCTGAAAAAAAAAAATCCTAAACTGACTGAAATGTCCTTTAAAATCCTGGCTGCATCTTTCAATTTGAAAAGGTATTTCACATAGTAAATATTCGTTAATGTGCCAGTCTAAATGTTTGTTAAACAACTGATTTGAAAAAAGATCAATAAGGCCTTCCCAGTAATAAGCTTTTTTTCCCTAATTGTTTGCTACTCCTGGGCATTTCTTCTCTTCCCACCTATCCCCCTACTTTCCCCCCTGCACTTTTCACAGCTCTACCAAATCTTTTTTTTTTACTATTGCTGTGTTTGCTTTTCTCCTCAGACCTTAAGAAAAATGTCTTACATTTGAAAGCTTGTTTAACTCTATTGCAATGATGCAGTTTGTCCAATAAAATATACTGCCTAAAGAAATCCTTGCATCAGTAATAAAAACTTAAACTTTAGTTGTAGTCCTTTGGTCTTAGACTTTTCACGTAACCAATTTTTTGAATAGCAAGTGAATAATAGGCACACCTACCAATGTCTAGTTACTCTTTCATGTAATGAACAAGCTACAAGGCATCAAATTTTAAACTGAAAATAGTATTTCATGCAAAACATGCCCTATGGGATTGACTGTCACGAGATATGACGAAGGCCAAGGAATGGGCAATTATTTGGGCCTGCAGGCCACGTAGGCAGTTTTGGGGAGTTGTTGTGGACCAGTCAGCACTCTACCCCTTCCCACCCCAACTGCCCAGAGCCTGCATGCCCTGTGACTCCTGGCTCCTCCCCAACACCAGCACCCAGCAGCAGCTGAGCACACAGCCCTGGACTGTCCTGCACCCACCCCGGACTCACCCCAGCCAGAACAAACCAGCTCTGGACCAGCTGGGACCTCACATACACAGCCCCGACCCTAGGCCACCCCGTGTCTGCTCTGGGCTGGCCCACCCATGATGAGCAGCAGTGGCAGCGGCAGTGGCTAGACAGAAGCTTCTGCTGGGTGTGGTAGAAAAGCGGCCGCCTTCCCCTTGCTACTGCTAGGCCCTTCTTGCTGCAGTCACCCTGAGCCCATGCCTAGGCTATGCTGTAGCTCCTCTCTGCTGCCACCACTGCCCTGCTGTGGGCAACTCAGAGGCAGTGCTGGTGGCAGCAATGGAGAGGAGCCACAGAGCAGCCTGGGCATGGCCATTTTTCCCCCACACCCAGCAGCAGCTTCTGCCCAGTTGCCACCACTACTGCTGCTGCTGCTCATTGTGGGCAGGCCAGTCCTGAGCAGGTGTGAGGCAGCCTGGGGTCGGGGCTGTGCATGTGGGTCCTGGTTGGTCCCGAGCTGGTCTGCTCCAGTCGGGGTGGGTCCACAGCAGACCAGGGCTGTGTGCTTGGGTCCCTGCCAGTCTCCATAGGACGGGCCAGGGCTCATGGTGGTGGCAGCTGGATGGAGCCACTGCTGCCTGGCTGCCTAGAACTTGAATGCAGCTACAGAGCTGTCCCAACCTTATTGCATGTCTGGGGATGACTGGATGTGCCACAGGCTGGATAGTGCATAGGCCAGGCAGGACCAAGGGATGTACCACAGGCTAGATAAAGTTCCTCTATAGGCCAGATCTGGCCTGTGAGCCATATTTTACCCACCCCTGGTTTTGCATGATTCAAAAATGAATTCGACATTTTGTGTAGTGATGGTAAGCTTGTAGGTAGAAATGGCTTTATCCTGAATTGTTATTCTCAGACTCTTCCCTACCTATAATGTTTGACTGCCTGCTAATCAGTTGGCTTTGTGAAACTCCTCCTATTTTAGAAATATTTGCATTTATCACTGTACAGTCAACCAAGGGGGCTGATTTCCTACTTCTGATTTAAGTAAATCTTGATCTACTCCAGAACAGCAAATTCCCATGTTTCAAATTGGGGAAAAAGAAAAACATTAGTATACAGTGCGGATAAATGCCACTAGGTTGTGCCTGATGGTTGATTTACAGCAACATTTGATACATTCTTGTCCACTAGATGGTGCTAAGACTTTGACTGGTAACTGCTGTTTAGCGTATTGTGACCCATAACACCGAGTCTGAATTTTTTTCTTGGCCAACTGATCCCATTGAGTTGAAGAGGCAATGGAGTTAAGCCTTAGAATGGCCTAACTAAACCATAGAATTTCCCACTGATGTGTCTTTTTAGGACCATAAGTGTCCTTGCTCCTCAGTTTGAGAGTAAAATAAACATCATCAATTTAATATAGAAGAAACAGAAACAAAATGCCTTGTTTAATAGTGGATCCTAGTTGTGATGTTGGAGCCTGCCATTGAGGTGAGGTGGCACAGTCTTTTCAACCTGAGAAAAGGTAATGGATGGAAGTGGCAATAATGACATCTACAGATATTTAACCAAGAATTACAGAATTTACCTATAAAGGTAAAAATACTCAGAACAGTTAGTAGAAAAGTGTCAAAATACAGTAAGTGATACTTTGTTAAGTTTAACTACTACACATTATCTTCAGCTGTATGAGATTATGCAGTGTTGAGTATTTCTCCTGTTTAATGTTTCAAATGAAGCTAATCACTGATTCAGAACAGGCTGAGGAAGTAACTAGTTTGAAATTCTCACCATATTTTCCTCTGGCTTATAGCCTGTTGATATTAAGCTCCAACGATGTTTGATTCCTCAGGAACTGGAAAATAATGCAACTAAATAGGCACGTGTGCAGAGTGTTATGCTTGAATTCATGTTGGCACATTTTTGCAGAGGTTAAAATCAGCATTTGAAGGGTCAGTGCATCAATGCAAAAGCCAAAATGGAACGTTTTGCAAACAAATAGGAATGTTGGAATCCCTCCTCTTAGTTCTGACTGGCATATTTCTTTTATCACCTTATTTTTTTCTTCTCCCTAAGCTAGAGTTCAAAATTCATACAAACTGCTGAAAACTATTATGCCACATTTAAAAGTAACCGCACACTGCAATTTCTATTCTGTGAGCAAATTATCTGTTTGGACCCTAGAGTACATATCATATCGTTGATCCAGTAAGTTCTAAGTGATGTTGTTGTGAGTGCTAAATTAACTTGTTCTATTTTTAAGCCTCTAATTTATAAGTAGAAAATTGCCTTTTAAAGGGCACTATGTAGTTTACATTTTTCCTTCATGGAACAATATTCATTCTTCAGCAGTTTGGCAGGTTCCTATGCTTTGATCATGTTGTAAATGGAAAGCAAGATATTGCATGGCACGCTAATTTCAGTAAGTCATTGAAAATGTCTAAATCATTTTATATCCCAAAAGAGTTGTTGCACTTCAGAAACTGTGTGATGTGCTGAAAATGATTGCAGCATTGCCTTAATGTGTACACGCAAACTGTAGGAACAAGCACTAGTTTCCATTAATACATTCCTGTGTGAGACACAAAACAGTGGGATAACTAATCATCCCGGGAATGTTCTTGTTGGTCTGTTCTGTTTCTTCCTACTTAAAGGAGTGGTTATTCTTAAGTGCCTGTTTAACTTCTTGTCTCAGGGACCTACTTATCCTCTCTATTTACTGACTGCTGGTTGTGTTGAAGAAACAGACGGCTGCTATGGCAAACAGATGGGTAAGAAGGGGCATTCTTTCTTCCTTCTCATCTCTCCCATTTTTCTCAGGTTCTCATTTCATGTCAAGCCTTATGCTGAAGAGAGAAGCTTGAGAAGGGAGCAGTAGTAACAAGCTTGAACTGCCTAAGGTGCTCACTTTGTCTTGGTTCTGTTTGTTTGTTATTTTAGTATTTGGCCTATGAAGGAGCACACAGCATCACTTTGTAAGGGGGCTTTCAGATTTTGGCCTTCGTGTAATCTTGTATTGCAATGGGACAGTTTGAACAGTGTGATGTGTCTGTGCCAGGTGGGCTCCATCTTCCAGCCTGGGCAGCTGGACACTGGAGGCTGTGGGGTCACTGCCCTAGCCCCAGAAGCCGCTGCAAGTGAATGAATGAATGAAAAGTCAGGGAAGAGGGGATATCTTTTGTTAGACCAACCGGAGGATGGCAAACAAATTATTTATTTGCAAGCTTTTGTGCACACTGGCCCTTCATCAGGCCCAGGACAGAGCAAAGATTGGAAAAGCTCTCCTCGGTTGCAGTGTCAATTTCTATTTCCTATGAATGAATAAATAGTGCTCCCGCTGCCAAATTTCTGGGCCTGTGGAGCGGTAGAGTCGCAGGCCAGCTCTGGCCCGCCGGCTACGGGCTCTTCTCCGCCCTCAGCGAACCCGAGGGCACGACCCGGGCCTTGTGCAGCGGCACCAGAACCCCCTGCTGACAGCGGGCAGCTCCCGGCTCGTCTCGCACTCCCCAGCCTGACTCAAAGGAACAGCCCCGGACCCGGCTCCCCTGCCTCGTCCTCTGCCAGCAGCGAGCGGAGGCTAGGCCCAGCCCACTCCCCATGCCCTGCTCACTGCAGCTGGCCGCGCTCAGCGCAGGCAGCTCCGCCCACGTGGGGGCGGGGCGGGGCCGAGAACAGCCGCGGATTGGCTGCACCAGCAACGAATGGCTTCGGGAAGGCGGGGCCGTGCTCGCTTCGGGGGCGGGGTCAGCAGCGGGGCTCCGCCTTCCACCGCGCGGGGC
>NW_005842017.1:1107090-1108366 GCF_000455745.1 Alligator sinensis
CCCTCACGTCGCGCTGCGCCCGGCCCTCCGCTCGCCCCGCAGGGCCGGGTCGGTGCCCCCGGCCCGGCCCGAGCGCCCTTCCCTTCCTTGCCCTTCCCCGCCGCCCCGTGTCGGAAGTGAGAGCTCGCCCCCTTCAGCGTTGCCCGGAGAAGCGCGGAGCTGCGCCCTGTGCCCGGGATCCTGCGGCCCGAGGCCCCTGCTAAGTCTTGAGACTTGAGTGACGCCCCGTTTTACCGCCTGTTCAAGTCTGGGCGCGTGAGAGGAGCGGGCACCGCGGGGGGGGCGGGTTCTCGGTGCCCTGCACTCCGTGGCACCCCGCCAGGGACCTGGCGGCACCCCTGGGTGCCCCGCGTGGCGCCGGAGAACCACTGCTCAAAGTCACAACCCGCAGTCACAGGGTGGTGAGGAGGGAGAAACTGGCGTTAGCACTGCTCTGTCCTCTGCTGGGAGGTGGGGGATTGGGGTTAGGATTCAAATGACACTTTGACTCTTGGTGGGGTTTACAAACATAATTGGGCTTCCCCTCAGGATGCCATATTAAAATCGGGAGACCTCCCCAGGTTACTATTTTCAAATCTAATGGGGGGCTCTTGTCTGTTACAGCTGAGCCCCTGCCCTCCCCTGGCTCTCTGGCTGTTTGCCAAGGCATGGTAGGGAGGAAGGGGTGGCAGGCTCTGTCCCTCTCCTGCCTGCTTGTGTCCAGCACCCCCATGTTTTTCAAAGTCCAATTCATTTAGTAGTTTTCTAAAGAAATGGTGGCTGTGCAGAATTGGCCTAGTTACTCAGTTCCACTCTTATGTATGTTTCTGAGCAGAACCAGTTAAGCTGTAATCAGCAGGGATCCAGGTTTTCTGGTTCCTGCAGGAAAACACAGATTTCCCCCTTTAAAGGAGAAAAACACAGATCTCCCCTCTGGTAGGGTGCCTGCAAGGGACTGCTTGGGGCTGGAGGAGCGGGGGAAGGCGATCAGAGGTAGAGCTCACCACGTGCACGTGTGCGCGCGCACACGTGACCAGCAGTACAGCCAGTAAGGGTGGTGGGAGCAGCCCTGGCAGCTGGATAAACTTAAGTCTATGGGACATGTAGGGTGTGGGGGGGTTGGAGGGCCAGGGCTTGGGGGCTGTCTGTGCATGCCCATTGGCAGTGCATTACAGAAGCTTGGGGGGGCATATGCTCCTTCATATTTCTGTATAGATTCATAAGTGTTAGGGTTGGAAGGGACCTCAATAGATCATCGAGTCCGACCCCCTGCATAGGCAGGAAAGAGGGCTGGGTC
>NW_005842017.1:1108392-1109680 GCF_000455745.1 Alligator sinensis
CTAGATGACCCCAGCTAGATACTCATCTAACCTCCTCTTGAAGACCCCCAGGGTAGGGGAGAGCACCACCTCCCTTGGGAGCCCGTTCCAGACCTTGGCCACTCTGACTGTGAAGAAGTTCTTCCTAATGTCCAGTCTAAATCTGCTCTCTGCTAGCTTGTGGCCATTATTTCTTGTAACCCCCGGGGGCGCCTTGATGAATAAATACTCACCTATTCCCTTCTGTGCCCCCGTGATGAACTTATAGGCAGCCACAAGGTTGCCTCTCAACCTTCTCTTGTGGAGGCTGAAAAGGTCCAGGTTCTCTAGTCTCTCCTTGTAGGGCTTGGTCTGTAGGCCCTTAACCATACGAGTGGACCTTCTCCAGGTTATCCGCATCCTTCTTGAAGTGTGGCGCCCAGAATTGCACGCAGTACTCCAACTGCGGTCTGACCAGCGCCTGATAGAGGGGAAGTATCACCTCCTTGGACCTATTCGTCATGCATCTGCTGATGCACGATAAAGTGCCATTGACTTTTTTGATGGCTTCGTCACACTGCCGACTCATGTTCATCATGGAGTCCACTAGGACTCCCAGATCCCTTTCCATTTCCATTTCACTGTATGGACAGTGGAGCATAGGGTTGCATCCTGGCTGGACCAACACCAGACAGGAGCCACCTCCATGGCCTGGCAGGCAGGACTGGGTACAGGAGGGTGGAGGGCAGCATATCAGGGCTGCTCAGTACCACAAACTGGTGGGGGGGGAACAGCCACAGCTGGACCCACATCCTGGTGAGTGAAGGAGGATGGAGGCAGTGCTTCTTTTCTATGATGATAAAACCGAAATCAAATTCCAAAATGTATAGATATTTAGAATTTATTTTATTATAATAATTAAGGTACTGGTAGACTTTCAAGTTGCTTTAAAATTGTGAATATATCAGTAAACCATTTTGTTCAACTGATACCTGTATATATAGTGGTGTTTCACTCTAATCGTGGAAAAATGCAGATTCGGGGTGTTTTAATCAGAGAATTTTGGATACTTTTTAAACAGAGAAAACCATGTTTTTTGTAATTGGTGTCTTCCGTTTTCCTTCTGCAATGCTTTGATGTAATGGTGAACAGTAACAGAATGTCTGGAGTAATCTGTTGGAGCGTTAGGAAGCCAGTGCTGCATCAGTTCCTTTTTGGATGGATTTGGTTGTAATTGTTGTTTATTTTAAGTTAATTTTAACTTCTGAATTTTGGCTTAAACACTTGCCAGGTATATTTTCTTTTTGCTGGTGGTGATCACCCTCTGCTG
>NW_005842017.1:1109711-1122401 GCF_000455745.1 Alligator sinensis
GGAAAAAGTTTTATAAGTTGGTTGAACCCTAGAAAAATTAAGAGTGCTTCGACTTTGGGGTCTGTCATACCCTCTTACTGTGTTCAGTGCCCAGTAATATACATAGTGGTTCTTTCTAAATAAGGATTTTCACATCCCCTCCTAGTAATGGTGAAATTTTAGGCAAGTTTGTTTAGGTAGTCGTAAGCATTATTTTCAGTACTTTTCTGCATCTAGTTCCTAACTGGGCAATTTAAGTGTATTTTTTTTGAGAATCAGTGGCACTGATTCTTCAAACTGAGGTTGGAAGCTTGACCAAGGATAGGGTGTCTGGCATTTCTGATCAGTAAAGCTTTCCAGTTTTCAGGAGCATTCATACCAATTGGCAACCTTATTAGAAACAGTATCTGAACCAGATAACATAGTTGCTTGCAAAAGAGAAAGTAATTAACCTTTTTAATTTGAACAGATTTCTTTTCATATTTATGCTTTTTCTTAATTGATTATGATCATATCTGATAAAATGGTGATTTTTAAAAAAATAATTGTATGTGTGCTAATCTAATATATACATGAATTGGAATCTGCTACTTTTTATGGTACAAGTTTGGGGGTTTTTTATACTTAGCTGTTGTCTACAGTGGGGTTTTCAGCCACTGGCTCCCCTTTAATGCAGACATGTTGCAGGGTTTAAATTATGACTTCAAGATAATGGCCGCAGTTACACTGCCGGAGAATTTTACACAGGTGGGCTGTAACCCCAGTATGAAGTCCATGATTTAGGAGTCCTAGGTTCAATTTTTGGCCTGTGCCACAGACTTCCTGTGACCTTGGGAATGCTATTTAAGCACTTTTCCTCAACTTCCTGTCTTAAAACTGACTATACTACTACCTTCCAGCCTTTTTCTTACTTAAACTGAAAGTATTTAAGGGCAGAAACAGTCCCTAGGGTATGTATTTTTATAACACTTGGCATACTAGGGTGTTGATATCAGTTGGAGCCCCTATATGTTGCTTTACAAATTATATCCACCAGTTTTTATGTTAAGTCAGAAGGAAAATGAGAGGTGGGTAGCTTGTTGCATTTTAATTTGTGTAAAATAGACACAGGTTTTGAATTACACACTTCTGTGTTTGTAAAGACTTCTGTTGTGACTGGTATTTATGGAAATAGTCTGTCAACTTGAACCTTCCCAGGGTTACATTCCGTGTGATATTGAATCTTCATTATCTGAAGATCTGTATGTCATGTGGCACTGTAGCGTCAGACTCCCCGTGAATGACAGCCAGTTCACTATCAGGTTCACAGTCTCCCCTCTCTTTCTAGAGGACATATTTTTGAGGGCATCTCTAGACAGCATGTTTTGGCATAGGTTATAGCCATGCATTGGAAGCATTCTCTCCAGGGTTTCAGTGACAGAAAAATGCTGAACCTAGACAACTGTTTAATGTTACACTTTCTCCCATTAACACCTATCTTTTATTAAGAATAGATTTCAGGAGTCTTTTGTATAGATTAACTCTAGCAGCCTGTTCTAGTACAACATAAGACACCTGTAAAAACTAGATTCTAGAATGGACTGAGCAAGAAAAAGGCAATATTGGATTGAATATTTTTCTGAGTTGCCCTCAGAAATAAAAAAAGGTTGCACTTTTGGGGATGTGACAATAATTCGTGTATTGTTACTGTTTATGCTATCGCTACAGTGATAGTTAGAGATGGAAATACAAGGCAGTACTCTGTACAAGTACAGTTATACAGGGTGAGGTAAGACACTTGTAATCAAATGATTCAGTGTTGTTTATATAACCTACCAAACTGCACTTACTAAATTAGTATCACAGAATGGAGCTTCATTGAGTTCTTTTCTAAAATGTCTAGAAATGGGACAGTAACTTGAAAGAGTCCTTGTTCTTTGCATTATTTAAATCGGAGGGGGAGGTCTCAATTAGGGATTAGTTGTGGACTTAAATGTTTCATAAAAAATATAACGAATCCATGCACACTTTCTTTGGAGGGATTAATGCATTTTCTCTTGATTGAACACAGTGCTCATTTAATAATAAATCAATATCCTATGAAAATGGTTTGTCAAACCAGGATGTTTTCTGTTAGCAGTAAGTTAGTCTGAAAGTGGGTGCTGTAGAAATACTGTAGTGTGGTTGGAGTGTCATAGTCACGATGGTTCAGGAAACATGTGAGGTGAGGACTCTGTGTGATAGATTTTATTAGACCAACTGTATAGTTGGAAGAGCTGTTGGACAATTTCAAACATCAAGTGCTTTTCTTCAGGTTTTCCTATGCTTCTGCAGACCTGAAGAAGGGCACCTGCTACCAAAAGCTTGTCCAACAACTCTCCCAACTATACAGTTTATCAAATAAAACATATACCACAAAATCCTTGCCTTTTGTAGAAATGCTATTCATATTTACAACATTTGTTCATCAAAAGACCATTTTAAATGGGCAATTTACTTATCTAAAATTCTGTTTCAAATTTTGTGTGTAAGTACAAGATTTATTGTAGAAATATTTAATTGAAAAATGTAAACATTGAAAAATGGGTTCTCACAGTGTTTACAACAGTCTACTAACCATTTAAAGGCTTATTTAATCAAATATATCTTTGTGAAAGACCAGAGGATCATCTACATGCCAACATTTTCATTTTGTTGCTTGATGATGGAGTAAGATTTCATACAGTAGAAAATTTATTATAGGTATTAGAGCTCTGCTGGCCCACCCTATACCCATTACAAGTATTGCCCAATTAACTGGAGACGAACTGCACATGCAAAGTAGTTATGGCACAATAAAAAGCTCCAACCAGCTATAACGTTAGACCTCAGAAATGTGTACTGACTTTATAGATGGTTGCTATTGAGCTTTAATTTGCCCGTGTTGCAGGGTCTCCCCTGTGGCTGGAAGCCCTGTCAGCTTGACAAAATCCTCAACTGCAGGGTTGTACCATGTCCAGTGTAAAACACATGGGCCTTGGGGATCAAGGCAGCTGTGATCCCCAGGTCTTGAGGTCATGTGAAATCCTTGGGGTATGGGGACTGCAGCTGCTACAATCCCTAGAACTCTGTGTTGCAGGAAACCCCTGGAGCTAGAGGATTGCTGCAGGGGTGACTTCCCCCCCTGCCCCAGTGGTGCAGATCACTTTAGCAGCAATCCTTTCTCCCCAGGGGTTTCCCTCTCCCTCCCCATGCACCCCTGGGCAGGAGACCACTGCAATGGTGATCCTTCACTTTCTGGGGTTTCCCTTTCTCCCAGGGTGGGGGGTTCACTGCTATGACAGTCCCTCTGGCCCCTGGATTTTCACTCACCCCTGGGACTGGGAGCCCCTCAGATGGAGTGTGTGGGGCTCTGAGGTGCAGAAGCTTGCTTCTTACTGGTGCAGGGGGAACCTGGAACTGGCAGTAAGGTGCGATGGGATCTAATGTGTGATACAAGAATAGCGCCTCTTGCCATGCACTTGTGTCATGGCAGGAGGCGTGATTGTGTGAATCATGAATTGGATCCCATTGCACCTTTACCTGCACGTGTAGAGGGGGTCTTGGATTTACATTCTCTTCTCTCTCCTTCCTTCTAGAGGACCTTAAGCAGGGGTGGGCAAAATACAGCCCGCAGGCCGAATCTGGCCCACAAGGCAATTTCATTTGGCTCATGGGTGGGCGCCCACTGAGACATGCCCACACCTGCTGGGCCATCATGTTACACTCCCACCCTTGTGTGTGGGAGGGCCCCTGTCCTGGCCAGTACTGCTACTGCAGCTGCCTGGGGAACTGCTCTGCTCCCCAAGCCTCCAGGGTCGTCTTCTTTCACTGCTGCAGTGCTCTGGGCAACAGGTAGGGAAGCAGGGTTGGGTGCAGAGAAGCTGCAGCTGGGTAGGAGTGTGGGGCTGGGGCCAGCGGGAGCTCAGAGCCCAAAGCATGGGGCCTACGCCTAGCAGGGTGGTGGGAGTGCAGAGCCTGGGTCAGCACAGTTCCATTGCATGGGGCTCCCCATGGCTCATGTGACGCTCCCAGGACTTACGCACCACCAGGGGAGAGTCCTGCACTATGAAGCCAGCATCCTTTCCCTCACCCTGCTGCCACATGCAGCTGCCTTGCTGCCACTCCCTGTTTCCTGGTGGAGTCCTGGGAACTGCATGTGGCAGCAGGGAGCGGGGCTGGGTTGCCAGCTCCATCATGCAGGGCTCTGCCCCAAAGCGCTTGGCTCTGGCTGGGTTCTGGGCACTGTACATGAGCTGCTGCGAGCCCCACACAATGGAACTGGGCTGGCCTGGCCCTGCTGCCATGTGCAGCTGTTAGAACTGGCCAGAGCTGTGTGCCACCGGGGGCCTTGTCTGTACGGCCATGAGCAACCTGAGGGTCTGCTGCTGTTGCTGCTGGGGGTGAAGGCTGTGCACCATGGGGGGGCCCACACGGACACACCACCATACCCACCCACACCCTCTCCCACACAACCACACCCTCCCCACTCACAAAATACAAGAGTGAGACTTTATTTTGAGCTATTATGCAAATAAACTCTCTGTACACTATGCAAACACATTTAAATCAAAATATTTTTAAAAATAAAATGTTACAGTAGATGTTTGATTTTTAGTAAATGATTTGGTTTTTTTCCATTCCAAGGTGGAAACCCCCCTCCCCCAGAGTACTTCCGTGGGCAAGGGGAGGGACGTCCCATGGCAAAGGTGAGGGGGTTAGGAGGTGGGACTTCTGGTCCCACAATGGCGACAAGGGGGTGGGGCACCTGTCAAGAGACAGGATAGCCCTTGACAGCTCACCAGAACTCATTAAATGGCCCTCCAGCTGAAATAACTGCCCACCCCTGACCTTAAGTATTTTTTGAGGACAGGAATAGCAATGTCACTCAAGGATGTGACCTTGGCAGCAGTTCCCTCTTCCACTGGTAGACGAGGGGCGGGTGTTTAGAATGTAAGATCCTGCCTTTTGGATTGGAGCAAACATTGGGAGGTGCCTAAAGCACATTCAAATCCTCCTTCCCAGCTGAGTCCAACCCCCACTCAGCACTGTTGGCTCTGGAGTTTCCCCATCCCAAACAGCGGAGAAAACAAATGGCAGGCAAGGTAGTGGAAGGGGAAGCAGTGGGAGAGGAAGAGGAGAGGTAGAAAGGGGAGAGGGGATTTTCACTTGCTTTAGGGTAAGTCCCCAGAGGCTCCTGCAGTTCTGTATGCCCGGGGTGGAGGGGGTGCAGCCATCTCTGCAGTGTGGGTTAGTGCTCCCACACCCCGCTTTGGGAAATCCTGGATCAGCCTCTGGGATGTGGGTTGTATAGAAGCTTCCCTTGGTCTTCAGGATAGTTTCACTTTCTTGAAGTTGATGAATTTGAGATGTGGGAGCTGAATGTTTTTGCACTCATTCTGTTTTGTAGCAATTTGTAGTTTGGACTTGTTCAGTAAATTGAGTGAAAAACTCTTTTTGTTAGGCAAATGTTTCTGTTACCTATATTTTTATATGATTGTCCATAAAGATATAATTGGTAACTGTCTTCTCAGAGATGTCATAATTAGTTGCTAATATGTTTACTGTTGCTCAGGATGAGTCCTTCAACCCCCTTCCTGGCATGGGACTACCCCAGGTGCTTAATGTTCTTTCCAATCCAAATGGATATTGCATTCAACTGTTCTGCTGATCATGAAGTGGGAACGTTCCTAATTACCTAGTGTATCTATCACATAAGTTATGGAACGAGATATGAGAGTATCGGGGGGGGGGGGGGGGATTCCTGTTTACGTGATTGTTTTGCATCTCCTGCCACTAAACACCTGAAAGTTCCCAGTGAAACTGGTTGTGTGTTAATGAAAGGTACAGAATCTTTTTTCATGCCACATTTTTGGGGAAAAAAAGGTATTGGAATGGAGAAAGCTCTGTATTTCTTCTGAGTAATTGACTTCCCTTGCCATCACTTTCAGATGGAAGGTTCCCTCCTATCCTTTCCTTGTTACAAATTTTGGGTGCTATATTTTTCCAGTATTCCAATTTCAATTATGCCGCATGTTTTCATGTACAGTGCCTAGTTACTAATGCATTATTTGACAAGCTTTTGATAGGTGTAGCTTTTCTGAGATTTCTATATTGAGTTTTGTCTGCTTTATAATTATCTTGGCATAATACTTTTGAAATACTGAAGTCAATATAAAATTATACCTCTAGACAAAAATAAGTGGACAACATTCTACTATAACAAGTGCTTATAGTAAAATTTAAATCCATTGAATACTCAATCAGTTGGTTTTGATTACCAATCAAGTACAATCTAGCAAGTATTTTTAACACGATTATTATCATATCGGCAGTAACTCCTAACTCTCTCTTGATGAATATTTTCCTCTTTTAAAATGGGCAAACTACTCAATTAGAAAATACTTCTTGTATCATAAAAGGTTCTTTTTACAGCTTGTAATATCTTCCCACACTGTTATGGTACTGAATTTGGCTTATGATTTTTCATTAGGTGACACTGGATATTGTGATCCTATCTAACTCTTATGAATCCAACCCAAAGTTTATTTTATTTATATCTGAAAAATGTTTTTGTTATGTAAATAGAGTTGAATTTGCATCTGATACTGCATGTGTAATGATGCTAGTGGTAGAAGCATTTTAGTTTGCTTGATTTACATTAGTGCAACAGACATATAGGTTAAGATTTTTACGAACTTAAATATCAGTAAAGCCTTCCATTGAGAAAGTTTTGCAAAAGTGCTCATCTAAGTTGGCATTGCTCTACCACTTCATTAATGTAATTTTAATACTTGTGAGTAAGTGTTAAGAGTAGTGAATGTGAAAGAGTACTAGAACTGGAGGGACAAGTGTTGTGCAAGCTGCCAGGCTTCCAGAAACTTGACCTGCAATATCCTTCTTGTTTAGCTGTCAATTGCATGGTGTTAGCTGTAGGGTTGCTAAATGCCCACTGGGCCTGGATGAAACTGGGAAACTTGTTTTAACATGTTATCTCTTATTCCAGTTTCTAGGGATGATTGGTTAATGCATCATATAGCCCCTTCAGATGCCAGCTTTCATTCGTGCTTCACCCATCATGGACTTTATACAATTTATAGAATTTATAGAACATGAACACCAGACCATACCTCCCACACCTCCCCAAGGTTACATGAGGAGAAACGTGGTTTCTCTAAAAGTTGCTGATTTTTACACTAAGTATTGAAATAAGGACAGAATTATAAAAGAATATGGGGAAAATTGTATTACATATACAAAGGATCATTCATAAGTATTTTTAAGATTATATACCAATATACACATTCTCCTCCAGTGGATGTATCTAGATTTAAAATTACTTTAGTTGCTTTATTTGTATTTAATGAAACAGGGTATTCTCACCTGCAGCCCTATCAACTGGCACTGCCCTTTTTTGCTGATTAGACTTGACTATTGCAGTTGCTGGATGCAGCCCTTGGCCACCTTCCTTTTTGGGAGAGGATGCTTGTGTTCAAACCCTTACAACAGGAGTTCTCAAACTTTGTGATACCGTGACCCCAAGTGCTGGATGGCGGTGGCAGGGGATGGGGAGTTTGCCACTGCCGCGCGCCGCTTCCCCTTGCCGCTGTACGTGCCCCTGGGAAGTTTGCTACCCCCTTTTTAAGTTGTTCATGACCCCCCCAGGGGGTTGCGACCCACAGTTTGAGAACCTCTGCCTTACAGACTGAACCTGGTTAGTTGGAGTAAGGCTTCAGGCATACTTTCACCTTTGCTTACCTCTTCATAGCAGTTTATATATCTGTCTTCTGTTTGGGTCAGGCAGCGACAAAGCATGTAAACAGCAAACTGAGACTCATTAATAAGCAGAATTACTAAAAGAATGGTAGCAAAACAGTTTTGCTGAACTTTTTTCATCTGACTATTTTACAAAGCTTGATTCTTTACAGTGCAAAGAAGATCTTCAGATACCTGGAAATGAATGTCAGGTCCTCACTCTCCATGGTCAGACCAGCCTAAGACATCCCTTCATTTTAAGAAATTTCCCTTGGTTCCAAGTTTTTTTCCCAGTGCTTCTGGATTCAGTTTATTCCAAAGTGCTAAAGTTCACTTATTTCTAATGCGAGATTTTCACAAAGTACTGCTTGACCAGGCACTGTCTGGAGGAAATGAAACAAACTGTTACCTGTACAATGTGGAGGTGTTCCATTTCTGTGCTTGGTGCCTCCTATGGCAGTATCAAGTTGGTAGTTCAAATTCTCCTCATCAGATTGTGGGTTTTGTGTGTAGCAGTCTTATTTCACTGCTGAGCTCCTTTCTCCCCTTCCACATCCAAGGAATCACCAGAGCAGTAAGGCTCTGACTTTCAGTGTTCAACACTACTTCAGCAAGTTCCCTCTATTTCTCCACTGTAGTTGAGCAGCTAGAGACACTGAAACATTCATCATGTCATTCTTTCTCCAACTCTACCAAGAGAAGATGATGAGGCTGAACTTGGTTTTTTTTGCCTGCGCTTCTTGGGAATTCTTTGTTGAGATTTTTTTTTTAAGTTCATGAGCAGCTTTTGTTAAGATCATTACAGGATTCACTTTTTTTTGAGGGATAAAAATATATTTCAACCATATGTCGACCATACTTCATTTGTCTTGTTCCACTTGGAGTGCCAGAGCTTCAGCACTTCAAAGACATGATGTTAACATTCTGCGTTGCTTGATGTGCTAGGCATCTGGGAAGCCGTTCGCTGACAAGAATTGGGGCTTCCTATCTAAGGTCCTTAAGCAAATAGTTGGCAGAAAGTCTTGGCCTCATTGGAGAAAAATTGCACATCGTTGTATACACATCTTTCAAATTCTACAAAATGCTAGATGCTCTTTATAATGTTATAAAAAGTATTCAAAGTTTATGCTAATTTCTGTGAAGTCACACATATTTAGGAAGTTTTGCTGGTATAGTATATCTTGGCATCTGAATTCTACGTTCAGGACTGGTGAGAAGAGGCTGCTGGCAAAGATGGTCTTTTCTTTTCTGCTTCTAACCAGAAGGTCAATTTCTGTTTGAATGATCAGCAGTGAAATAATGATTAAAAGCTGGTTTATTTTTAAGATTTACAATTAATCTGCTGAACTGAACAGGGCAGTTCATACTACAGGGCTGTTATTTCAGACAGAAATTGCATCAGTTAACACGTAGATGATATTTTCAAGATGTTCCTCACAGTAGTGTGATCTAGAAGTATGGATTTCAGTAAAGTTTGATTGTAAAGACAAGCTGAGATTCTGGATCATGGTTTTGTGGCAGGGAATAAATTCCATTTCAGACTGACTATTCATGAGATTCTGCCTGTAATTCAGAGGCTTGTTGGTATTTTGGTCTGCATGAATATCCATCTTGTTTTCCTGTTGTATTGCACAAATAAAAAAAATAGTGACACCAAATATTAGTAAAACAACCAGTAATGCACAAAGATGCATTTACATTCCAATTTCAAAGTTGTAATTTACTTGGACAAAGTTTTGTTCTTTGAAAGGGATCTTGGTTGTGTTATTCTTCCCATAACATAGATTTATATTTTTGAGATTTTTTCGAACTGTATGCTTGTGTTGGCATTGTAATAGCTCAGCCTTATGGAAATGCATTGTTTCACTGACAGGGTCAAGTCCATTAGAACAGGGATGTCAAACTCTCCTTATGCCCTGGGTTCTTGTAGGCTGGATCCAGGCCAGGGCTAAAAGTCCCTTTTCTCTAGGCAAAGTCTTCTATTTGTGGTTGAGGGCATAATTGGATTAATTAAATCCAAAGGTTCTTGAATATAAAGGTTTTATCATTTATGGGACGGCTTACAATGACTAGTATGATATAATCCTTCCCTTAAACCAGTTGTCTTAAGGAACAAGGCTGGAATGTTAAAGGTCAAGAATGCAATTTGACACTTTGACCCTCTTTTTGGTTGATCTTCACAGCTGTAGTTCCTGATGTTGAGGGTCTGCTTATATGATTAGGGAGGAGGGGCAAAGATATTTTTTCAAATCCAAATTAACCGTTTTTTAACATTTTGTTAGTATCTTAACACCTTAATGTCTTTGTGAGTGTACTGACTGAACATACTGCCTAGGTTTCCTCTTAGTTCTCAATATGAACAACTGAAATGAATAAAGCATTATGCTGTATCTACTTTTGGTTTTAAGGGGTAAATCAAGTCATGTTGGCTAGAGAAGTTTAGAAGAACTTTTTTTTTCTCTTGCAAGTGTTAAGCTTTTAAAAATTAAGACAAAATAAGCGTTTTTCTTTTAATTCCCTTAAAAGGTGAACTCCTAAAATCCCTTTCTTTCAGCAAAAGTAAGCAGTACCCTGATAGTTTAATGTACACTGGGAGGGAAGGATTCACAAATAAGCTGAGTCTGCCTGTCTATTTATCAGTTAAAGTGGAAATATTATCTGAGTTGTGTTCACAGAAAGAACTAGCCAGTATAATGGAGAACAGCTTCATCCAATACATATAAATGTGCTACTGAACACTGTAAAATAGTTTCTTCAGCAAAGGTCAGTATATACTAAATTCTCAGCAATATATATGAGAGCAAAGTGCTGTGAGCTGGCACATCTGCTTAGTTTTATAATTGTTCAATTTATAAAATGCTATAAACTCCCAATATAGGAAGACTGGTTGCATAATATTTGTCATTGCACCTTTTGTTAGAGACATTGTATGGGATAGAGAATGATTTGGAGGTGTAGGTTTTTTTTGTAGGCTAGGAGGCCTAGGCTTTGAGCCTGTACCAAGTGTCAGTTCCAGTCCCAGACATGGTAAAGAACTGTGAGGGAGTACAGCTGTTTCCCTTTATTTGCTCTTCAGAACTGTGTAAGGTGAAGTCAAAGATAAGCCTATTGCTCCATGAACATTTTCCTAAATATACATAATTTAAGAGAGTGTATTGAGTTTTTCAATTATTAAATTATATAATTATGTAAAGCTCCACAGGCTATTTGTGATAGGGCTTCATCTTGTCTTCAGAATGGGGGGCATGACAGATTTATCAAGAACTGGCAATAGGGAAATGAACCTCTGCCTATAAGTGTTGTCTGACTACAGATTTCTTTGATGCAAAGTTCTTCCGAGGAATATTCTTTCCTGTCCTGTCTGCTAACGTGATTAGCCATTGAAGAGCTATGTTACTATTTAAAGTATTGCCATTGGGCTTCAGAGACAGTCCAGTAAAATGAATATAGTAGGGAAGACGGGGGTGGAAAAGGCACATCTCAGTGCTGTTTCATATTGTCTACACACTAAATACTTTATTGAATTTGTCTGTTTACATTTGGAGAGTTAGTCTGTGCTTTGTCATTTTTTGGCAGAAGCATTCTGTATACTGTAATACCCAAGTAAGAGGAAGTTGAGAGGAATGTATTTGGGGATGCCCTTAATTAAGATACGTTTCCTTTCTGGCATGAAGGCACAGTGCTCTGAAGAAAATCATATCAGAAAGATGCCTGGAGTGTCTAGCATGATGGAGAACAGGTGACTGAATACACCTGGAAATAGGCTTTTTTTTCACATTGATCTAAAAATTACAGTACATCCAGTTATGGATGCAAATGAGTGCCCAAAATGGCTCTTTCGTCAGGGAACATTACCCCTGACTTGCATTAACATGTCTTCTTAAGGGTTGTTGGTTGTAACCGTGTTGGTCTAAGGACATAGGCAGACAAGATTCTTTGGGTACATGTGATATCTTTTATTCAACCAACTAACGAGTTGGAAAAATCGTTCTTTGCAAGCTTTTGTACCTGAAAGCTTGCAAAGGATTTTTTTTTCCAACTATTTAGTTGGTCTAATAAAAGATACCACATGTATCTAAAGAACCTTGTCTTGTTAAGGTAATTTATGATTTAGGAAAGTTGTTGAAATTGGCTTGGTGGGGACAGTTCTTCATAGGAACAGGTATTCCCTGTTGGACTATATTAATCAAAGACAACATTTTAAAGTAAACTTTGATACATTTTTCTCATCTCTCCCCACTTTTGTGATTTAGCATATGAATACTATGAAAGAAGCAAACTTAATAATGAAGTGTATGAAATAGTTCTAAGTTAGAATGCAGCATGTTTTAAGCATCTCTAAATGGGATTTTTACAGTGGTTGCCAATAGGGTTTCTGCCAGCTAAATTTTGGCTGTTTAAGCCAGAGTCCCTTTTTATGGTTTGGATCCTGTATAAATTGGCAGGGTTTTTTTATTCTGGTTTAACTGAATTGACAACCCTTTGTCAAGCTTACTTGTATGGCAGGGTCAAGGTCAACTTGGGAGTTTGCTCCCTGTTTGGTCTGTCAGCCTGAATTTGTTGACTTCCAGGGTGCGTACCATAGTCTTATTTACCCAAGATATTTCTGAATGGTTAAGCTGGGAGGGTTTTGTTTATTTCAGGTTTAATGGTGTGTTTTGTTGTCATGGGTAACTTTAAATTATTTTCCTCAGTGTAAGTTGGTAAGTAAATATCTTGTGTGACTTGTTTTGATATTCACAAATTGAAAAAATTAGAACAGAGATGCTTAGCCTTTCCCCCCTGTGGGCCAGATGGGCAGCGTCCAGTTTGACTGCTGGCCAGATCCAGCTGGTGGTCGCTATCCAGTGCCCAGGGTGGGGCGGCAGGCACCCTCCCGCCATGTGGAGTGGGGGGGGGCAAGCCAGCCTCAGTGATGTTTTGCAGGGGAAGAGGGTGGAGTGGCATGGCCTAGCCCCA
>NW_005842017.1:1122411-1130730 GCF_000455745.1 Alligator sinensis
TGGATGGGCCCTAGCCTGGCCCTGAGTGGGGATAGAAGGTGTGACCCAGATCCAATCCACAAGCAGGGGGGAGTGGGTATGGCCTAGAAGCCTGGATATGCAGAGCTTGAGGTTTGGGGATTTGGAAGGGGGCACATGGCCATATTAATGGCCACTGCTGTCCTGCCATCAAATTTCCAGACCCATGGGGAGCCCCACAGGCCAGATGAGATGGGCTTTGTGGGCCACAGGTTGAGTACCCCGATCTAGAATATTATTAAAAGTTAAAGACACTGTGGATGGTAAATCTTAGATTGCTCAATACAAGTTACAGCACATTCTTGACTGTCGCTTACTGTCAGCTATTTTACAGAATCATGTAGTGTGTGTGGAGACCTGATGTTGATATCTCCTGATGTTGGAGAGGCTAATATAGACATTTTCTAGTCCTTTAAGAAGAGACTAAGGAATGGGACTTACCTCTTTAAATTTATTAGCAAGAGACCAGTTTAGATAGCATCTGTGGTGGCTATGTTGATATTGTTTAAGAATTTGGAGTTCCTTACCTGTTTGCTAGATCTATTTACAATAACTTCTTCCCCTGAATATTTTAGTTTTGTTTGCTTTTTCCATTCTTAATGCTATCAGCTAATCTAATGCAGGCAACACCATAATAATAAACTAGTATAATCATATGACGGAAGAGGGAAAGTGTTAAGGAAACAGATGTTCGTTTCAGGCTTCCAAGCATTTTTTAAACAAGAGACTAAATTATATTATAAACTGAAAAGTAACTTTAAAAGCTATAAAAACAAATCAGAGGTGATTGACTAATTAGGGTAGTATTTTAAAATTGTTTTAGACTGTACTTGTTACAGTTGTAACAGCTGTATTAGAAGCTTCAGTAATTGTTTAAATTTAAATCAAAAGATAAATTTTTTGTGATCCTTTTTATATAAAGATATGGCTATTGCTCTAAATTAATCATGACATCTTTTCATGAGCTGTCAATTTTGAATTAAGTTAAAGCTTGAAAAGCCTATTTGCCAATAGCAAATAGGAAGCTTTCGTTAAGTGAATTGATTAGCGACAGACTTCTGCAGAACCTAAGCTTTTTGTGGATTAAAAAAAACCCCTAACCCTTATGACTGTTAGAAATTACTTAAGCAGTAGAGCTGTTTACTCTGCTGGAGATGCCTTTCTCAGGGGCCCATCTAAATCAGTCGAATGAACTTCCATAAGATCTAGAAATTTGCCTCATTTCATCACTTCCTGTTCCAAGTTCAGGGCACACTTCTCTGACCTTG
Organism: Alligator sinensis; assembly: GCF_000455745.1. Classification (NCBI taxonomy): domain Eukaryota; kingdom Metazoa; phylum Chordata; order Crocodylia; family Alligatoridae; genus Alligator; species Alligator sinensis. Next base: position 1,123,698 of record NW_005842017.1, read on the forward strand.
CTTTCAATAATAGAAACACAGAACACAGCAGACATGCAATAGATGAATAGAAAACAAAAAGTCCTTGCAAAGTTTTCCCATAGGAAGAAAAAGGGAGAAAGAGAATCATGTATGATGTGTTAGTTCTGTCTTATCGCAGTTCTTGATGATGCGTGAATACTACAGTCATACAAGCAATCTTATGCCGGAAGGAAACAAAACCAAATTCTGCCTTCTTCCATGAGCATTAGGAGAAGAATACGTGGTGGGGATGACCCCCACAACCTGGTGGCAAGGACAGAACAATGTATTAGGCTGCACACCTAACACAATTGCACATGCCAAGGGTTGAATTGAAAATAGAACTTTTGATCATGGTGTGGTGGAAGAATCCTGTTTACTGGGGCTACCAGCCTATGGCCTTAGTTCAGTAATGATCCTTCATTTTTGGTAACTAGGATGTCTAGTGTTTTGGCCCAAGATATCTAGTAGCTTTTTTGAAAAAAGAATAGAACATTATTTAAGTTAAAATAACCATGTAAAAATCAGGGCCTAGATTTCTATTGGCCTCAGCAGTTTGTGGCTTTAAACCAGCATATTTTAAACCAATATACTTTAAAATGCAACAAAATTGTTATGCTAATAGAGGCAAGGATTTTTATTATTTTTTGGTGAAATATTTTATTGGGCCAACTGCATGGTTGCGATAGACTTATTCGAGCATTTGAAAGCAGTGCATTCTTCAGGTCATTTAACTTTGCAGATTCTAATAACCTTTATTTAATTGTAAACATGGGTACATGCAATTTATGATTCTTCTGCTTACTTATCCAGTTTTAAAAAGATTCACAGGAGTATGTGCTGTACTTGTGATAGACCTGAGAGTGCCTGTTGGTAACTAAGCAATTACAAAAAAGATAGCTGACATCCTAAGAATGGTTAGACAATGTGAATAAATTTAACAGTGCTTGTTGAAGACTACTTCACAGGTTTCTCATTTTCTTAGTTCCCCACATCAGACAGGACTTATAGACTTACCATCACTATCATAGTGCTGGTGTGATGTTGTAGCTGTGATGGTCCAGGTAATATGCAGGAGGTAAGGATTAGACTTGCACTGCATTTGAAAGCTTGTTAATTCTTCATCAGGTGGCCTGTAGAAGAAGGCATTGCATTTAAAAGTTTGTTTAAGTCTGTCCCAACTATGCAGCTGGTCCAATAAAACATACCACCCCAACAATCCTTGCCTCTTGCTTATTTCCTGGTCCATCATGGCTACGACATCACTCAAACATTAGGCTATATAATTCATTTGTGGTCATCTGTTCCTGGCACTCTCCTTTTTTCTGCACTACCTTTGTTTTATTCCCCGTTTCTGATATCTGCCAGTTCTAGTGATTATCCACTAACTTGTTGCTGCCTTGCCCTGCTTTTTTTGTCTTGCCTTATTCAATTTTTCATAGAGATATTCTTTGTTTGCTTCCTTTTGCATGTTGAGCTACATTTCCTAGGTATCACCCAAGTAGGACATCTGTGCTGCTACTCATTTTGCTGTGATTTGAGAAGTTCTTCAAGAGGTCAGGCTGAATTGGGTTTGTGGACTTTCCTGATCATTTATCAATATCTAGTTGAATTAAAATACAGGCAGTCCTCAACTTACAACGTTTCGAGTTACAATGTTTCACACTTACGACATTTATAAATTGACACCCTGTTTCAACTTTACAACGCCAGTTTCGACTTACAATGCTTGATCCGATGCAATGCCATGCCAGCGATCAAGTTCGCTGCATCGCTCATCTCCCTGGAGAACAGCTGTCCAAATTTCCTTGGACGCTTTCTTTAAGAAAGCAGGCAAGACTCCAGAAAAACTTGCAGCCAAAACCCCTTCAAAAGTCCAGCAAAGTCGCCTCAAAGAAGTCCAAATCAATATGATTGCTATTTACAATATAAATACATTAATGCAGCTATATTACTCATCTATAATTGATCGAGTACAAAATTCTGGGGTATTTTTGGTAAAAGTAGGGTATCGGGCCTTGGTTCAGGAACAAATCCCCCATTTATAACATTGATTCTGAGTTGCAACGTTTTGACTTGAGATGCGGTTTTCAGGAACCAGTTGTGTCGTAAGTCTGAGGACTGCCTGTAGATACTGGGAAAGGATCTGTGGGAAAGGATAGGAGAAACTCTGTCATTATATAACAATACCTGTAATTTTTGAGCAGTTTGTTAGTCTTGATTAATAGCATGTTGTATACTACAATGAAAAGTTTCTACTAGTGAGATAAACACTTCTCATTGAGGGGAGGAAATGAACAGCCGTATTAAAATTACCACTGTCACGCCATGTGACAAACTTTTGTAAGAAAATTTTCAAGAATATTTCTACATACAGAAAATATTCTTTTAACTGTGCCCATTCTTTCCTTGCTTTTAACCAGGAGGTTGTTCTTTTTGGCTATTCACTGAGCCATAAAGAATGGTTATTATAAAACAGTGGAGGCTTTGCATCCATCATTGCAAGAGTAATTTTTTTGTGTTGAAACAAGCAAAGCTTTGTAAGTGCCAGATAGAGAGAGATTGTGTATTGGTATGTAAAGTTCCCCTACTTTTAATGATTGAAGTATATTGTTGCATAGATTGATTTATGCTGTAATATCCTGTAATATTGTTCTGAAAATTTTATTTTTCTCAGACAGACTTGGTTCCTAAATATTCTGTTTTGAAGAAAAGTCTGACCTCTGATAACACAATAAATTGAAAAAAAATCACTTGAAATAAGACTTGTGTCCCTAACTACTGAAGTAACTTGTCAGCTGTTGCTACGTAAAGAATACTGCCTGGGCTGTTTGCTAAACTTGGAAAGATCAGGCCTGTTATTGCCAAGAAAAATTGTCTGAAGGTAGTAATCTTTTTGAGGATGATAAATATTTTGGGTTTGACAATGTATTTTAAGTGAAGGCAGTTCCTTAGGAAAATCCTCTTTTTTTTTTTTGCATCTTGTCAAAGTAAAACCATGGTAATTCTCATGTTTCCTTCTTGTAATGATAACTTAATAATAGAATTTGCTTTAAAACAGCTGCTACCCTTTGCTAACAGTTTAACTGTTCCTAGCATTTAAATGTTTGCATTTCTTTGTACTGAAGAAGCTCTAAGGATCTTGATAACAGACATGGTTGGATTATAGTTTGGCTGTTGCACTTGGCAGTTATGAGAGCTAAAGTAGTTTGGTTTATTTAAAAGGAATAAAATAGTGAATTCCTTGACATTAATGGTATTAAATCCCTCTGAGACTAAACTTCATTTTCACACTTTTGACTTGGAATAACCAAGATGTTCACATCTTTCACATGCATATTTATTTTTCTGTGGTATCTGAGCCACTCTCTCCACATACCACTTGCCCTTCTGCCTCCCTTCCCACCCTCCCTCAAAATGCAGATATTTTTGTGCTGTTAAGGCTGTATTCTGACAATAAAAATAACTTTTCTAGTTTTTGCATTGTAAAATAGAATAGCATGTGGACTAAAAAAAGAATAAATTCCTCGCAGTATTTTCCCTCTGATCTAAAAGCTAGTATAGTGTCCTCAATTCAGATTGCCTCCAGTGCTACACAGGAAATGGGCCAAGTCTGTATTCTCATTAATTCTTTTTAAGGTAACTGAGTTATTCTCCAAATGATAATCAGTTATCTCTTTCTGAGAAAAATTGTGTCAGTACTTTCTCACTGTATATATTCTCTGCCCTGCCATATGGACGCTACCCTAGTTTTTGGCAATGGGAGATTGTAGACAACATATTCATAGAAGAAGCAAGCTAAGACAAAAAGCCCTACTCTTCCTTTCCTAATTGAGTGTTGTTTATATGCAAGTTTAAAAGAGCTGACAGGGTTATAAAGGTTCTGGGTATGAGCAATCTCGGATTTTGAAAAGTGGGGGTGCAGATGTGGTGTATCTTCATTGTCGCTGGTAGGTGTTGTAAGGTCTTGGTGCTCTCTTTGTGGGTACCTTGCCCCCCAGCAACGTCAGGGTGAGACCCAGTCTCGGTGCTGTCTAGATGGTTTGGGCACTGCCCCTTCTTGTCTGCCATGTCTTTGATGTTGTTGGGGAGGCAGTTCCCTGTTGGCAACCCAAGGGGGTCTCATCCCTGGGGTGTCTTCGTGGGGCTCCAAACCTCCCCTTTACCCCACCCTTACCACATCCTTGGCCTGGGTAGACGCTGCTCCCCGGCGTTCTCCCACGTTGTCTGCCTTGGAAAGGACGGGCCTTCCTGGCCGTCAATCTTCGGGGGTCCGCCTCTCGCTTCCGGGTTGGCTTCCCCTCTTCTGGAGAAGTAAACCTGCCCTGTCCAGGGCCAATTGTAACTTGAACTAAAGGTTCGGCTTGTGCCAGCCGGGCTCCCAAGATTCCCTCTCTTGGGGCCCTTGATCCTATGGGGATACTCATCCATCCCCTTTTTTCCTAGTTGGTGTGGGTACAGGCAATCATCCTGTGCCCAGCCTCTACTAGCTCCCCTGGTATCACCCCCTTGGGGCCCGGCTGACCTGGTTCAGTTGCCCTGGTCCTTCCAGCTGGCGTCACCTACTTCCTCCTTCTGGGGGCTCATGATCCCCCATGCTTTGCCTGCTATGGGGCTGTCTGAGGATGCCTGCAAGCTAGAGGAGGCGTCCCCAGCCACAGTGCCCAAGCCCCTGATTGGAGCCTTGCTGCTCCCTGGCAGCGTCCCACATAGTTGTTGCTGCTCCGTGGGGCTCCCTTGCCCCTGTTGGCCCCTGAAGCTGCCTTCTTCCTCCCTGGTCGGGGTCCTCCGGCAGGCGCCCAGCTCCTTGCCGCAGCAGCTGGAGTTGGAGCCCACCGGCTGTGCAGCTGATGTCCCGCAGCTGGCGTTCTGCTTCTGGCTTCCCAGCGCCAGCTCAGCTGGTTCCCCAGCCAACTTTTGAGCAGCCCGCACTGCTCGGAGGCCGTACCCCCAGCCTTTGCCGATACGGAGGCTCAGGCAGCTGCGGAACTGCCGAGCCTATGCTTGCGTCTCCTCCCGGCTGCTGCTTCTCCCGGCTCTTAAGGTAAGTGCCGGGGCATGTTGGTTGGGGGTCCGTGTCACGCTGCGGGGGGCTTCCGCCTCTCCTCTCACAATCATATATAAAATGAGACACGTTTTTCTCCAGTTGAAAAGAAACTACAAGCTTCTTTGCTAGGGGTGCAGCACTATATTATTCAGTTCAAGATCAAACCAAAAAATAAAAACCTTTATTGAAATGTTCACCAATTTATTTGCTAGATCAGGGCTGCTCAACTTCTGACCGGCAGGCCAAATCTGGCCCATGGAGCCATCATATCTGGCCCACCAGGATCACCATGGGTCTGAAAAAATTGAAAGCTGGGGAGTGGAGAAGCTCCATGCATCCAGATAGGGGCCACTTGACCCTGACCACCCGCTAGCATCTGAATGAAGACTGAGTTGGGTTCAGCTGCTCTGCCCCGCTTCCTCCACTCCCAAGGGTTCAGACTGGGGCCACTCTTCTCTGCTCAGCCCTTGCCCATGCATCCATATCAGGACCAAGCTGCTCCCTTCCTCTGCTGCATCTGGATCAGGACCACTTTGCTCTGCCCCTCCCCCAACACATCCGAATTGGGGCCCCTGTGTCAGGATTGGGGTTGCTTTACCCCATTCGGCCCCTGCACCATACTATCAGATCAGGACGGGGTGCTCCCTGACCTCCCCCCGCAACCTGGCAGATGGATCAGGGGCAAGCTGTGCACTCCACCATGGCAGGATGGGGCTCTTCTGTTGGCCCCATGTCCCAACTGGATTGAACCCACCCATGGCCAGACCTGGCCCTGCCCATCGACCTACATGGTGTAAAGGTTGAGCACCATTGTCCTTGATTATAGATGAAGTTTAAATAACACAAGAAACTAGGCAAAAATGGTCAAAATAGTCAACATATATCATTTCATTAGTCCTGTAGTCATTATAGTAAAATATAATGTTAAGTACAACAAAATCTAGTTGCCTTGAGTGTCTTGACAGTGTCTCCAATATTTCAGTCAGTCTCTTCTACACTGAGTTAATGTTATTACACCTGAGTTAAAGTGTTTAGTTAGAGTCTGCAGGGTTGTGAAATAGCCATTTCTAGTAATAGCTGTCTCCCAGCAGCCAGCAAAATTGCAGAAGAAAGGATAGCTTGAGTAATGGAATATCAAGACCATAAAAAAGGAGAGGGTCACTTAACACCTATGGAACGAGAGGTTATCAGAGATCAGAGAGTTTACAATGAGCTGTGAAGTCAGTTGATTCCCTCAGTGCTGCCTGAGTAGAAATGTTGATGCTACTGCCAGGCACTTGATTTTAAAGTGTAGGTAGAGCAGGAATCAAAGGGGATGCAACTGCCCCCACATCCAGTACTTCAGCATTCTCTCAGAACATAGTACTCAAGCTCTGCCCTCACTGGCACATGAGAAGGGGAAATCCAGGTGTCTTTTGTATTGCTTCCTTCCTTTTTTGTGTCCTTGTGGCAAGGTATTCAGCAGAATTTGCAGATTCATTGGAATCTGATGAGGCTGCTGTGTCCTTGAACTTGTGACCTCTAGACCTAGGTGATCAACCATGCACTTTAGCACTCACACATCCCCAGCCCCTTTTGTACTACATGACTAGCATTTTTGGGCAGAGTGCCAAAAACACCCACAACCTCTACTTGGTAGATATCAGCATGCTAGGGGTGAATGGCAGAGGAGCTGCAAGGAGCCTGATCCTTTTTGTGGCAGCACAGCCTGGACCTCTTCCCTGCTGCCTGCCCCCAAGGTGCATGTGTACCTACTGATGGCAACAAGCCAGGCCAGGACTCCATGGACTCCAGTACAGCTGCTTGCAGCCTCCCTGCTGCATGCTGTGAGCAGCCCAGGCTTCAGGGTTGGCAACAGGGGGCTGCTCAGAGACTGGGCTGGCTGTGGTAGGTGGCTTGAAGGTGCAAGTGGCTCGTTGCTGGTGGTGGGTGCACATGCACCTCAGGGCGGACAATGGGGAAGGGGCCTGAGCTGCGCCGCCACCA
>NW_005842017.1:1131160-1143384 GCF_000455745.1 Alligator sinensis
TGGGGGGTGGTGGGGTCCTGGGGGGGTTACTGAATTTTGGGGTGGCTGTAGCCACCCAGCACTGCTGCCCCCCTGCCAAGGAGGCTGGCATAGCCTTCAGCCCTGAGTGCATAGTGACAGCCCGCCCTCATTCTGTGCACAGATCTGGGGGCCCCCTTGCCTCCCCTGAGGGCACGCACAGCGGCAGGAGCTGCCTCCTGGATGAGCCATAGCTCTGTCCCATGCTCTGCCCCAGCTGGGGCAGAGCATGGGACAGGGCCTACCCCTGCCCCAGCCCCACTCCCTCCGGGGGCCTTGATCTGACCCCCCCCCCCACATCCCTTCCCTCCTTCCTGCCCCTTCCCCCGAACATACTTACCAGCTGGATGCTGTTCTCCAAGCTGCTGGGCTGCATATCAGAAATCAGATTGGTTTCAACCAATATGGCTGGTTAATAATTGGCCACCAGTATTGGCCCAAAAAATCTTTACCAGTGCACCCCTAATTACTAGCTGGTTATTAGAATCTAGCTTAATGGAAGTCCTTTGACAGATTCAATTCTGTGAACAGGGTGCTTGACAACTGCAGTTTTTGCTGCTCTGAGCTGAAGAATATAAAAAAAGCAAACATTTTTTCACTCAGTGCCAGTCCGTATTTGTATGTACTAAAACTGGCATTGGCAACCTATGGCTGTAAGCTGGATCTGGCCACAGCAGCTCAGGGAATCAGCAGCATGCTCTAGCCAGGGCAACTGAGAAGGTGTCCTCAGGTGCCTGCTATGTTCAGTTTATTGTCTAGGTAGGTCTCAAGCACTTCATAAGCAATCCAACACCCTATCTACCTGTGTACGAGCTCCTCTGCAACTTATGGGTTAAACTAAACAGGATTTTCTCTGCAGCTGGATGTTTTAATGCCACACTCTATAAGATTGGCTTAAAGGACAGTCCAATATGGGAGTGTGGTGATGCACCAGAGACTAGGGCCCACCTCCTCTTATGTGCAGCACACCCATATACCCAGGATGAGGACATGGCAAATGTCAGTGATAAAGCAGTTGTTTGACTCCTCCACATTAATGATGCGTAGAGGGGGAAATGAAGTATAGAAAAGAAGACAAGTTTATTCTGTTGCAGCAGAGGCAGCATCCTTAGGGTCTTAGTGTCTGCCTTTTTCTATCTGTTCCCTTTGTGACATCTCTGATTGCTGCTGGGATGCAGCCTGAGGTGGGAGCTGGGTCATAAGCAGCGCCCCACAGTGGCAAAAGGTTGCCAACTCCTGCACTAGAAGTTTCAGGTTAGTTTCAGTTAGTGGTGCATGTTATATGATTTTTTCGTGTAAGCTTGATAGATGCATTTTGTTTCTAAATTTTATTTGCAGATCTATAGAACCTTATCTCTGGATGAGGAGATTATTTCTGCATTCAATCCTTTTTAAAAAAATATTACTCATAAAAGAAAATTCATCCTTATGTAGTAAATGCTGAAAATAGTTCCCTTTAAATAATTTCAAGGTCTTAACAAATTAATTATATACCCATTAACTGGAGTATTAAGTCCAGTAGGTAAAGCTTGGCAAAGATGAACGTGGGAGGGTTGCAGCTGTCCTATTCATCTGCAGTTGCAGTTGGAAAGGAGAAGAGTTCTGGGATTTATTTCAGCATCCTCTTCCTGGATCAAGTCAGGGACTTCATCTTTAATATCATGCTCTGACTAAAACGCATACATTTCCCAGTTGTTAAAAGAGAGAAGTTTTCTCTTGTCCTTCCTCCTGTGTCTCTGGCTGCTTCAAAGGCAGTCAGTGTCTAGATTTTACCCATAAGTGTGTCTGGTTTTTTTTAGGTTTTAATGTGCTATTAACTATTAGCTGCTTCTGCTGCCTTTTGTCAGCTTTTCCATCTGTCAGGACCCATAGGTTGAAATTTACCCCTAATTGTGGTCTTATTGACCTCTGAGTTCTGAACATGAACAGTTAAACTCACCATAGTGTTTTTCAGTTTTTCTCTACTTCTGCTTGGAAGAGGTATGAGCAGAAGTGCTGAATTTTTTTGTAAGTGAAATTTTTATGGGGACAAATACCATCAGTTTGTATTTGGAAGCTTATTTTTTCAGCTCTAATTTTTTATAACGTTTAATTCTGGAGAAGTTGAAGGTTGTTTTACTACACAAATTCATCATACTTCCCAATATGACAAGGGTAATGATACAAAAAATAAATGTACTTTAACTGTGCTTATCTTAATGCCACTTGGCTATTTTATGGCTGTTGGTTGTAGCCGTGTTGGACTAATGACATAGGCAGACCGGGTTTTTTGGGTACATGGGATATCTTTTTTAGACAAGCTAAATAGTTGGGAAAATTGTTCTTTACAAACTTTGGGGCACAAACACCCTTCTTGGTGAATTTTGTTTTCTCCTGGATAGAATAGAAGCCAATATGCAAAATGCAGGTCTGTGACCCTCCCTAGGGGTGTGTGGGGCCTGGGGAGGTGGGGAATAGCAGGGCATGTTCGGGCCAGGCTGGGCTCTCTGCTTGGGGGCTGCAGTGCTGCTGGTTCAGCCCAGTGGCACATGACCAGGATGTAGCTGCAGGTGCCAGGATAGGGCCTGAGCTGTGGGTCAGTGTGGCACAGACAGAGTCCACACAGTGCCCCAGCCTGCAGCCCTAGCTTTGGTGACAAAGGCACCACGCTCCCCAGCATGTCACACTCACTTCACTTTACAGCTCCCAGGAGCAGCGCTGGGTGGGACAGTGTGGGGGTGTTTGCGTGCACACACAAGAAACCTGTCTGCTCCTTTTAAGGCTAGCTATCCCTCCCTTCCTTCTTTGGGTTATTTTGGAGGAAGAGATGCCACAGCAAAAATAAAAAATTGAAGGGAACCTCCAGATAGAGGAATGCACAATTCCAGAAACTGCTGACTTGTCCTTCAAGGACAAAGCAGTAGTGCCCTCTTCTACTCAGTCTGTTTCAGTATGTTTCATAAAATTATGCCAAATAGCAGATACTCTAGAAATCTGTATGGAGTTAACTTGCATAATGTTTCCTGCACTGAGTTCTGATATCAAGGCCTGGAAGATTGGTAGTATCATTTAACAAGCATGTCTGAGCTGTCAAGCCCGATTCGGCAAACCCAAGAATCTGAGAGTCCTAAAGCCAGAGACTGTGACTGTTTTGTTCTGAGAACACGTACGTCCAAAGTGTGGTGCCAAAACAACAGCTTGGTTTCAGTGTCTCGCAGTAGGAAATTTACCAGGACAGTGAGGAAGACCCTAAAGGACACTGAAATATTATCCTATTGTTGATGCAGGCTTTGCCAATTATGGCTAAACTTGCAAGTTTTTTTTTATTGTAAAGGCCTTCGTTCACTTTAGGATTCTCTTGAATTTCTGCTTTTCCATCTGAAGTTTTCCAGCTTTGGTTTCTTAGGATTTTTAAGAAGAGTACAACATAAAACATACTTAAATAGGAAGGCAAAGAATAAGATCTTTATTAAAATTGACTTGGTTTAAACCAGGGTTGGGTGATTATTTGGGCCTGCAGGCCCAAATAAGAGTTTTGCTCGCCTGTTGGGAGTCGGGTCGGCCTCTTCCCCCTCTCCTCCCCCCTTGCCCCCCTTCCCCCCCAACCCTCTACACAACAGCTAGCTACAACTCCCTATGTAGAAAGGGGCCATGGGCAGGCAGCAAGTAGTGTTCAGAAGCGGGACAGGCAGGCGAGGCCAGGATTATGAGGTGGGGTAGCAGGGGGGTGACAGCCTGCGGCTGGGGCAGAGCCATGATCTGCTGCATGCCCATCCTTGTGATGGGCACTGATTCTGTGGGCAGGGGTGTGCAGGGAGCAGATCACAGCTCTGCCCTGCCCCGCACTGTAATGCCCCATGATTCCAGGGTCCCTCTAGCCCCATCCACCCTTCTTGCTCCCAGATGCTGCTGCCCATGACTCCATCCCAGCTGCCTGGCCGAGCACCCTGCTTGCAGGAGTCCTGCCATGGTGGTGGGTGTGGGATGGATGGGCTGGAAGGCCAAGGCAGCAGGGCCGGGTCCTGCAGCTACGGTGGCTGGAATGAGCTGCTGCTGCTGGAGCTGCCAGGAAATAGAGGCCAGCCATCACGCAGCTCCAGTTCCACTGCATCCTAGGGGGTGGTGGGACCAGCTGCACGCACCATGGCCTGGGCTGCTCCCTGTGCCTGAGATGGGTGGGACCAGGGGACCTGCTGCAGGCTGGGTAAAATCCCTCGGCAGGCCGGATCTGGCCTGTAGGCTGTATTTTGTCCACCCCTGATTTAAACAGATCAACGTACTTAGTTATGTGGGTAACAAAAATGTAGTACAATGATCCCCTACAAGGGCATGTGCCTTTAATTGTCAGAAAGTAGTATTGATGTAGATTACCTTTAATAATAGCTTTTAAGAAGCATACTACGCACAAGGCTAGTTGTTAGCAAAGGGTTGATTGTAAATAATTGTTTCTCAGCATTCTCTTTGCATTGTGCAGGTATCTCATTCCATATTGTGTTGGGGGCTGAGGGTGCATGTGTGATAGAGCAAAGTAGGTTGGTCCTTGTTTGCTTTGGTTGTAATAGAGAATCTCTCGTCAGAAGATTTTCATCCACAAATCTGAGTGCCCTTGCTATATTTTAAAATGCAGTGTAGAAGTTTTCAGAATCAGCCCTTTGAAATAATAGTGTTGTCTTTTTTTAAATCTCCTGGTCGCATCTTAATCCAGGTGTTTTCAATGGGCATTCAGTGGCACCCTAGGGGGTTGCAAGACGCTTGTTTACCAGTGCAAAGGATCAGGAAGTAGCTGTGGCAGGAGTAGGTAAATCTGGCTCTGGTGGATGTTTTCCTGGTCTGACCCCACACCTGTCCTCTGGAAACAGATGTGGGGCAGTTCCATTTGGTGACATTGGCAGCAGCCTGGAGAGACAGCCAGCTGAGAACGGCTGTCCCAGGGATTTATATCCAGGCTGCTGTGCTGATGCAATCAGGTGGAGCTGTTTCCAAGAGGTGGGGGTAGGACTGGACTAGAAAGCCATGTAACCATAGCCAGATTCAGCTGTAATGCTGCAAGCAGTTAATAAAAGGTAGGATCTCATAGCAGTTAATCCCTAATCTTGTTCTTAGTACTGCACTATTGCTGAGATCTCAGCTCCGAGAAAGGAAGGTACCACAGTGATAAAACTATTGGTGTCTAAATGATTTAGTTGGATGAGTAAACACCTCTTCTTTTTTTCACCTTGCAAGAAGGTATTTCTCTTTTGTAACACTCAAAACAGTAGGTTGCTCCAAGAAATCCTTGTATCAGGATACCACTGTAACTACTAGGTTGTTTTTTCTTCTTATTACAGAAATCCGAGGTACTCAAGGGAAATAGATTGGGAAATGTTACAAGAATAAATTGAATTCTTTTTTTCCTGCTTCTGCAAAATCAGCTTTGTTTACACACTGGGCAGGAGCACCATATAAGTACCTCCAACACCACTTTTAAAGAACCTCCAAGGAAGCAAATGGAAGCAAATGCAAATAATACTGTCTTTAATATAACAAGAACCAAGCTAAAGTTCTTATGGTAACCTGGTGTTTTAGCCCAAATAATTGTTTTCTTGAATCAGCATTTCTTATAAAAATGACTGAATTTACAGTAAGAAATGTTGGAGAACAGCAGGGTTGTGTAAAGCAGAGCTAAGTATTTTAAGAGGAAAGGTACTATATGGGAAGAAATGAGGCCAAGAGAGAAATCCTACAAAGTAATGATGAGGGGGAGATCCTTTTTGCAGCTTTTTAGACTACCAAAAATAATTCTGTAATAGGGACATCTCTTAAGTGATGTAAATTCTACCAAGGATATCAAGGGTATTGTTGTATTTATATGTACAGCTTTTAATGTAATTTGTTGTATGAATCTGATGTAGTCAGGCATTCCTTTAGAGTAGGGGATGATGGCCCTCCTTCTCTCCCCCTGGGATTTCTTGCACACCTATGATGGGCATAGCTTTTCATGGTAGTTATTTAGCATGATGCTGGAGGCACCAAATCCTATAGTATGAATTCATAGGAACTGCTGGTATGTGACTTCTGTTTTTAGGTACTGTATCTGACCCTAAAGCCTTGTGCCATTTTTGTTGTTTTACAGTTGCTTTTTCATATAGATAAAGATAATTGACTCTTATGGTAAGCAAGCTATAGACAATATAATTGAATCCCAGCGTGAAAAAACAACCCCCCACCCCATTTTCCAGTTTATGAAAAGTCAAGTATGTGTTGTGTTTTCTTTTGTTTTATAAAGCTGATGTTTTAATTACATTATCACACTGCCTCTGAATGATCTTTAGGTTAGCCAAGGCTAGAACCATATTTGAAGGAAACATAAAGAGTTGCAGGAGTTCTGGAATTTGAGGAATTGGCTATGCAGGATGGTGTGCATTCTATACTGAATGGCAGAATGAGGGTAAAAGTCTAATATGTAATGGAACAGATTTGTTAATGCAATTAGTGGGCTAGTCCATAAGTAAAGAGACGGACTTGAAGTTTAATTCAAATGGAGTTCTGGTACTTCATTTTTGTTTCACTCTGTTCTTGTAATGTAATTTTTAATAGTGCATTTACCAGACAGTGTTCCTTAAAATGTTCCTATAAAGTGGGCAAACTGTTAAAAGCTCTTTAAAAGTACCCAACATAGGAATCTGCTGTAGATCTAAACCACTCCAAAGCCTGCTCCAGTTTGGACCATTTCAAATTTGGAGCGCTTCAGCTCCATGCAGGTGTGTGCCCCTCCAGACAGAGCGCTTCAGAATGTTCAAGAAGATATGCAGTGGGTAGTGGTCTCTAGCCAGAATGAGCCTGGAAAGCCGGATTCCTTGAATGCCTCTTGGCTTCTGGTCTCTGGAGGTTTTGCATCCAGGAGGTTGCTCACTGTCTGTCTTTCGTGCCTGACCCCCACCCCTCTGGGTAAGGAAGAGGGCCTGATGCACTATGGCAGGGGCAGGCAATTCTTTTGGGTGGAGGGCTTACTGAGTTTTGGCAAGCCATCGAGGGCCGCATGACATGCAGCCCAGGGCAGATAAATATTAATTTTCTAAATTTTTTAGGAGCCCTGCAGGCCACATAGAATAGCCTGGCGGGACACATCCAGCCCATGGGCCGCATTTTGCCCACCCCTGTACAAGATGGTAAAAAGTCCCCACAGGTAGGAAATAAACTTCATTTTTGCACAGAGGGAGCTGAAGATGGAAGGCTGTCCCTCTGGGTCCATGAGAGTGTCTTTGTGAGCTCTGCAGAGTAGCTCCTTGATGTGTAGATCAAGTAGAATTCCTTCCCTGGAGGTGTCAGATGGCAGGCAGGGAGGTAAAAAATCTTTCTTCTTGTTCTACAGTGAAGTTTAAAATCCAAAATCGGCTAAAATTCGGCATCTTCCATGTTTCAGGGGTGTACTTGCTAGCCTACCAGATCTACACATCAAGGAGCTACTCAGCACAGCTTGCAAAGACACTCTCATGGACCCAGAGGGACAGCCTTCCATCTTCAGCTCCCTCTGTGCAAAAGTGAAGTTTATTTCTTACCTATTGGGACTTTTTACCATCTTCTACCATCTATACTTTTCTCAGAGCCTGACAAAGGGACTTTGATTCCAAAAGCTTGCAGAAAAGGACAGTTTTCTTGCGATTTCCCAGCTGGTCTAATAAAAGGTATCATTTTGGAACAAAGAGTTCTAGTTTTTTGTATGCCCAGATGTTCATGAAGCACTTTAGAATGACACTTTCAAAGAATGACACTTCCCCACCCCCCCCGGTCAATTTTGAAGCATCCTCACTGTTTTATAGTGCTTCAAAGGCATTTGGAGTGCTTCAAACGTCATGGCTCCCATGTACCAGCTGAGAGAGAAATCACTTATTCTACACTCTTGGCCACTGATTCTCAACCAGTGTGTCGGGCCTCCAGGATTCCTTGAGATTATTTCAAGGGTGCCATGGAATGCCAAGCAATGTTAGCACTGTTAAGTGTGCAAATGTGATTCACAAGATAAGCCCAGAGATTTCAGGTAGGAATTCATAGTGTCAAGACCTGTTCTAGTCTTTCGAGTTCTTTGCAACAGAAGAATTGCTCTATTTTACTGTAGTCATAAAAATAAATAAAAACTGAGACCTGGAATTTCTTGAGGCATGCCTTGAGTCTAACAAGGGATGCCTTGAGTTTGAAAAGGTTGAGAACCCCTGTTCTAGGCTTTTAAAAACTGATACTAAATCACTGTCATTAAGTATTGAAATTAAGTGTTGCTTGCAGACTGTGACTCACTAATCTTCAGGGCTATTGCATTCCAGAATGGCTGCTATTTTGTCGTGACTGATTGCTCCACACCAGGGTGCACGCTTCTACTAGAAAAACCAGTTCTTTTGGTTCTTGAGAACTTGATTAATTTCTTGTAAAAGCTATCTTGGTTTCGTGTATATTTTGAAAGCTCTGCTAGTGGAAAGTGACTTCAAAAGATTTCTGTCCCTGACATGAATTTAGTCAAATCCTCCACGATCTAATTACACTGCTGTCAAAGTTGGGATACAGACTTTCTCCCATAAACCATGATGAAGCTAATGACAAAGTGTCCATTAACTTGATTAAATTAAATAACTAGGAGAAAAAGTAAAAAAAATTTAGTCCTGTTACTGTTCATTCTCAAGTGATCAGATTAATGAGGGGCTTGTTATTTTTATAATTTCCCATTAAGATGTATTATTAGAGTACTATTTTTTTCATGTCCAGAAGTCTCCCTTCTTCTGATAGTGTAGTCTTCTTATCTGAACCTTCCTTTTGAACCATTCACGAGTTGTTTTTAATGGAACAAATTTGGTTTGTACAGCAATTGCTAAATGTTAGTGTTGTATTGAGCATTTGTAAACTCCTTATTGGAAGTGTTGTCTAGTGTCTGCATGTGTGAAATCACTAGATTAATGTTTTAATTTATTTTATCACTTCATCTCTGAGTTTTTCTACATGAAAAATTTGAAAATAAAGATGCCTTTCCTTGTAGTATGGTTAGATGGAATTTGAAGGTATTAAAGACTTGCTTGTTTCACTTGATGCTAATATTAGAGGGAAAGTTGTGTCCATAAAAATTGTCTGTGATTCTTTGCTGGTCTTAGTAGTACTGAATGCTCAGGAGTATGTCAGTGACAGTATGGAACCCATCAGAGCCATTCATATCTATGTGGGAGGGTGTGGGTACATACGGTGAGTATGGTGGGGGGAGGGGGAGGTCCTTGGAGTCCCCAGAGTGTACGAATCCCTGGAGCTGCATGTGGTGGCAGTGTGTGGGGCCAGCCCCACCCGGCCCCATAGTTTGCAGCTCCCTGCACTCCCACCCCAGTCCCTAGCTGCACATGGTAGCAGTGTGTGGGGCCAGCCTCATGCAGCTCAATAGCGCTTCCATCCAAGTTCCTGGCTGCACATGGTGGGAGGGTGTGGGGCCAGCTCCAGCTGGCCCTGTAGCACACAGCTCCCATGCTCCCACCCCAGTGCCTGGCCACAGGTGGCAGTAGCATGTGGGGCCAGCCCCACCTGGCCCTGTAATACGCAGCTCCCGCCCAAGTCCCTGGCTGCACATGTTGGCAGCGTGCAGGGCCACCCCCGCTCAGCCCAATAGTGTTCCTGCCTGAGTCCCCAGCTGCATGTGCTGGCAGTGAGTGGGGCCAGCCACATAACATGGAGCTCCCTGCGCTCCCACCCCAGTCCCTAGCTGCACATGGTAGCCACATATGGGTCCAGATGTGGCTGGCCATCTGGACCCACAGCGTGCAACTCCTGCAGTGTGCGGGGTCAGCCCAGCCTGGCCCCATAGCACACAGCTACCTGCACTCCCACGCCTTCTCCCCCATTGGGAGTCCCTGGCTTATGTGAATTCCCAGGCTTGCAGGCAGGGAGGCTGGGAACAGCCATGGGGTGGCCAGGCAAAAGCCTCTGCTTCCTGCACAGAGGCACCGGCTTTCAGAAGAGCAGCCCAGGGCCAGCGCTTATGGAGGTCCCCCATGGGCTGGCTGGAATTGCCTGGCGCACTGGATGTGGCCCACGGGCCATACTTTGTCTGGTATCTACAGGAAGCAGGATGCGATGGAACCATACAGACTTAACTTGTTAGTTGTAATAGTAAGTTACAGTTGTGCATCCTTGTTTTCTTAAGACTGGATGGATACTTGACCTGGTTCAAACCATCCTGCCGTTTTGTGGTCCTGAGTGTTAGAGACTGTCACAAATTCATTGTCACTTTACAGTGCCTCACTTCTCCTTCTGTCAAATATGAATGAAGTTTCCTTACCTCACAAGTGCCATGAAAATAAATGTTAACAATTTGAAGTGTTCAAATGCTGTAACAGTGGAGGAGACATTGGGTAGATGATGTGGTGTTTGGAAGTTAAATGCATTCCTTTCAGAAAACCTGGGTTGACATAATAGCTTTCTTATGATGACCTACCTACCACTCTAGTATATTTATGTTGATATAGTGGACACAGGAGTTTGTCATGTTAATGTCCTAAAATCACTTAACCTGGCACTTTTGAATAAGTGTCTAGCAGATGATTCACAAATTTGAAACAAAGGTTGTTTATGAAAACATTGCTGCCTCTGCTCTTTCAGTCAGAGGAAATGTGCTACATTAGTTACTGTAGTGTTTGGATTGTTGAATTGAGGGGGGAGGGCTAAAAATTGAAATAATGGAAGTCACATTTGGAAAAAAGCCCCCTTGCTAGAGATTGGTCTCCAAATATAAATTAACATTTTTCTCTTGTAAGTGGCATGCCTCTCCCCTTCTTTACCTCTTTTTTGCTAATTTTTCCCCTGTTGACAGCTGAAAAGAAGATTGCAATATGTAAATCATGAGGAAACAGAAGTATCATTCTATAATAACTCTCTGAACAAATTGCGGGTGTGTCTTTTCCTAGTTGCTTGGCTATATTTTATAATAGAAATATTAAAAGCTACAAATACCATGAATACTGTGCACTTCAGTTTCTTTCTCTGAAGTGTTTTCTTAAGGATTGTTTTGCACTTCATAATGACTGTACAAGAATATACTGTGTGCTGCTGACATGAAATCTATACATATTGTGAATCTTATTTTCTAGTGAGCATGCATTCTAGGAGTAAGCATACTGCAGAAAATGAATGTACTAAAGAAATATTGTTGGTTACTTTTCTAGGTCTGGTCTTCAATGTTCGAGTTTACCAATTTATCTGAGACCCAAAAGGAAGTTTTTGTATAGTTATGGTGAGTTTAGACTTGACTGTGCCAAGCAAAAAGAATACTGTATTTACTCAAATCCAAGCCAACTTCAAATTTAAGATGATCCTCTCAATAATTAGATTCTGTACACAGAAAAATATAAATTTGTTATAATTTTCCATGTATAAAATATGATTATTTGAGGCTCATCTTAAATTTGTCCCCTTAAAGCTGTGGCAGGGAAAGCAGCAACAGGGGTAGGGGCCAGGCCGCTTCTACTTGCCCCCTCATTCCCTGCCTTGGTGTCTTCCTCTGTTCCCCCTTCCTTGCTCCTCATAACTGCCCCTTTGCTGCCTGTCTTCCCTCCCCACTACATCTTGCTCCTCCCTGCTACTTACCTGTCGAGAGGCTTTGGCTGCAGCTTCAGTGGGGACGGTGGTGGTGTCCCCGGCCTTGGCCCCAGCCCAATCTGGCCCAGTCAAGTAAAAACAGCCGTGGCAGCTCGTGGCCTGGCTGGGGCTGGAGCTGGGCTCAAGCCATAGCCTAAGGTAACTGGGGGAGGAGCAGGCTGCGGGGTCTCCCCTGCGCCCCCCCACCCCCTCCTACCACTGATTTCGCTAAGCTGCCACCTTACCCTGGTGATAGTCAAATTGAAGACAAGGCGTCCCCTTCCCCCCAGGTTGTTTGGGGGACTAAAAAACCTTATTTTGGATTCAAGCAAATATGGTAATATTCAAACCCTAAGGAAAATCTGTAAACTTGCGCTCTTATTTTTATATAATTTGATCTACCAGGGGCAACCTCTCCGCCTCCCCTCCAAAGTAGAGCCACAACCTGAGGGGAGTGGCAGAGGTGGCCAGGTCATGGTGGCAGGGTAGAGCTGCAACCCAGTGCATAAGCAGCTGGCAATGGGAAGAGGTGAGGGTATCAGCCTCTGTCTGTTACTTCTTGCCCTGCTGGCAGCGTGGCTGGTGCCGGGGTATTGGCAGTGGCAGCAGTGAGTCTTGCCAACCTACTGCTCCCTCCTGTGCCAGGTCCT
>NW_005842017.1:1143394-1158111 GCF_000455745.1 Alligator sinensis
CCAGCCAGGCTGCAGACCCATGCCCCACTGTGGGTGCAGAAACCAGGGGGGAGGAGGATATACTCCCTCATGCCCCTCCGATGTGCCACCTATGCCCCCCCAATCGACTTTTATGCGGGGAGCTGCTTTCTACCACGCTGTCTGGCTGCCATGTGCATATATGCGTGTGTACATGCACATGATCCCCCCTACCTGTGATCACCCTCCTCCTGCTACCCCCAGCCCCATGCAACACCTTATAGGCTGGAACTCTGCCAGCCTGCAAGGGAAAACCCAGAGTTACCCAAGTTTTTTTCCTTTAAAGGATAAAATCCACCTTTTTTCCACATCAAATACAGAAAAAACCTGGATCCCTGGTGATATCCTAAAGATATTACCAAACTTCTTGCTGTTTGCATGTTTCCTGAACCATTACAGCTACCACACCATAAATGACGTGGTTATTTGGTGCACATATAAGTGGAGTATGCTAAATTATTTGTTACTTTCTGAGCACGAGCACATGCACAAACTGTTTTGGTAACTGAAAAAAGCTTTGTGTTCTAAAATGTTAAGATGCAATATTTCATCATTCCTTAATCTACATTACTTGACACTTTTCTGAATTATCTAAGCAGTAATTATTTAAAATGTGACTTTAGCAATTTAAAGTACATGTTTCAGCAGTCAAAAGAGATGCACAATTAATTCTTTAAATTACTGACAGGACATATTGGATATTGTCAAAGATTTGATACACAATTGGTAACGGGTGTCTCGGACGGCCAGAGCTGACTCGAGGTGATTTAGAAACTGCTCGTTCGTTAGGGCGGGCTGGTGAACGGAGAGGCAGACAAGGTTTAATGGTTGCAAAAACTTTTACTTACGCTGCTTGTAGTTGCGACGCAGATGGTCCGGTCGTCTGAACAACTATGTGAGTTATTCCAGCTGGCGAGGCCCAAGCCAGTTAATCCATCCGCAATTTAAGCCGGCGGGAAAAGGGTACGTCTGGGATTGCTCTCGGCGACGGGAAGAAGGATCGATAGGTGATCAGTCTATCGATCAGCTAGCCGCAAGTCAGATCTCTTTAGAGGCACTCTGCAGCGTGCTCAAAGTTCTTCGTCTTGGGCGGAAGTCGCACGAAATTTTAAATGGCCAGCAAGCCAGTTACTAGCCGCCACGTAGGAATAATTTAGAACTAGCCAATAGCAGGACACAAATTTGCATTCGAATAGCGGGAACTCTTTGCACCGTGCATTTCTGTGCTGCAAAGAAGAAATGCACCCTGCAAATTGGCGGGAACTCTCTTGCACCGAGGTTCTTCTGTGCAGCAAAAACCCTCGCTGTGCAAGAGGCTCTCATGTGGCAAGAAAATTCCATCGTGCCGAGGCACCAAAATCACTGGGTTGTGACAACGGGAAGTTATGGAAAACTCTAATCCTTTTACGTGTAAGAAGGAAGCTGAAAAGGAAGTATGCTTTCTATACCAAAGACCAGTGCTGTCAACAAGACACAGAGAGCCTGGAGTTATTAACATGAAAATTATTTTTATCCAGAGGCATTTGCAAGGAAAAGTTGACATATGCAGGATCAAAAAAGCTTTTGAAATTCAGAGTATTGAAAATGTTAAAGTTACAGAGCTGCACTAGAGATAGATTTCATTTAAATATAGTCAACCACAGCAGGTTTTTTTTGGGAAGGAGTAAATTCTCACTTTCTAAGGGTTTCTACATGCATGTACATATAGCACATGACATCATGTATATAATAATATAAAGATTATACCAAACACTTCTCATATTCTTGGAAATATAAAGTTGAAGCAAGGGAAAGGATAAAGGCTGATATACAAGCGAGCCTATTACGACTTGGGCATCAGATTCTACAGCTCTTAACAGAGCAAAGAGAGAATCACAAGTACTTGAGTTTTCGATGCAAGTGAATATGGTGATTTAATGTGCACTTGTAAAAAATATGGTCTTTTTAATAAATGAGGAAATTGAAACAAAAAACCAAACATTTAATTTCAAGTACTTTGGTATTGGATGATTTGTGATAATTTTTTCTAAACTCATTTCTACGGGTGCACCAGTAAAGATTTTCTTGGCCAATACCAATAGGCGATTATTAACCAGCCATATTGGCCGATACTGATCTGATAGCCAGTTTAGAGGAATGTAGCCCGGTAGCTTGGAGAGCAGCATCCTGTTGGTAAGTCTGTTGGGGAAGGAAAGAGGTGTGGGGGGAGGGGCAAATTGAGCCCCCCACAGTGAGGGAGGGAGTGGGGCGGGGGCAGGCACTGCCCAGCCAGGGTGGTGAATGCGATCCTGGGAGCAGAACGGAGCCACAGGTGGCTTGTCCAGGGGGTGTGCGAGCAGGGTGGCTCCCTGCTGCTGTGCACATGCCCTGGGGAGGCAAGGGGGGCATGTGGCCCTTCCCGGATTTGTGCATGGGGCAACAGTGGGCTGCCTGCTGTGGGCTTAGGGCTAGAGGCTATGCCAGCCTCTTCCCGGTGGTGGGGCTGGGCTGGGGCTGTGGGCAGGTGTGGGGTGGGCTCAATTGCGCAGGGTGGGCAGTGGTGGCAGTGCTAGGAGGGGTAGCTACCGATGGGGGGTCTATGGGGAATTTTGCAGTGGCTGTATCCCCCTCAAACCGCCCCAGTAACACCCCTGCTTTTGAGACACCAGGGCTCCCAAGGGAAAGGCAAAAGAGCAGAGTGCCCCAAGCAGGGGCGGTGCTGGGGGGAGCTTGGCGGTTATAGACACCCCAAAATTGTCTGTAGCCACCCCTCCCTGCACCTCCCCTGCCCACTCCAAATGGCCCCTGCCAGGAAGAGGCTAGTGCAGCCCTTGGCCCCAAGCCTGGAGCAGACAGCCTGCCCTCACCCTGCACACAAATCTGGGGGGGGTGATATCTCCCATACCTCCCTTGGGGGTGCACACACTGGTGGGGAAACGCCTCCCCTGTGGCTGCTGGACAAGCCGCCCATAGCTCTGTCCCAGTCCTGGCCTTGGGGTCACAGTGCCTGCCCCTGCCCTGCTCCCTCCCTCATCGTGGGGGCCTCTGTGCCTCCCCCATGGTCCTTCCCCTCACAGATTTACTGGCAGGAGACTGCTGTCCAAGCTGCCAGGCTTCTTTCCTGGTTGTGTGCATGCTGCAGCTGCTTGCATGCACGCGGCATTTATCAGTGACATTATCGGTCAAAAAAAGCCAATTGCCATTAATGTTAATTTTCCTGTTATCAGTGACGATCTGATGTGCAACCAATACATCTGTGTACCTCCAGTCATTTCCAGAGTCATGGAAAACACCTTTGGTTCTCTTCTAAACTAAAGGCATCTAATCTGATGCACTGACATATGCATTGGACCAAAGGCAACAAATTGTTTAAAGATAATGATTTATTAATTTCAGTTACATGTGCTATGAGCTGCATGATGCATGTAACTGCATTTCCTGAATGTTCAGGCAGCACAATGCCTTCTCTAAGGTACTCACCATCCAACAAATAGAAGTTTAGTGGAAAATAATTTGTAACAGTAGATAAATTACATGCCTGAATTCAACTTTTTTAGATTTGACATGGATGGTACCTTAGGAAGAAGTTATAAAAGTCTTACCAGGCATACCTACTTCTAAGCCAGTGGTTCTCAAACTTTTTAGACTCAATGACCCCATCATAAGATTCAAAGCATGCCTTGGTAAGTAGCAGTTCTTAGCTTTCATTCATTTTTTGACTGTGGAAAAATAATAGAGCAATTTTTCTGTTGCAAAGAATTCATGAAGACCACAAATCAGAAATGTTTTTGATGCTGTTAATTCTTATTTGAAATCTCTGGGTTTATCTATGAATCATGTGTAGGTGTTTGCACACCCAACAGCACTAATATTGCATGGCACCCCACATCACCCTTAAAAGGATCTCACAGTTCTAAATCACTGTTTTAAACAAAAGAAAAGGTGAAAAGTGTGAAGGAAACAGTTTAGTTAGTAACTACATTCAAAATTGTTCATGACAAACAGATAAGCTGGAAATGCATCGTAGATATTAGGACTGCTGGAACAAAATTTGAAAAGTAGCTCATTTTAAATATTTTTTTAAAACAATAAATTATTCAAGGTATGTTTGAAGCAGAAACCACACAATAAAATAATGGGGAAGTTGCAGTATGGATAAGTTAGGATATGAAATATATTGTGCACCACTTCCTGATCTGTGCACTCACTATGCATTAATAGTGCTTTTGTGAAATTTAGCTTGCTCCATCTTGAAGATGGAGAAAGGTACTTTGTACACCCTAAGTGTCCCACAGGGAGTTACTGTGAAGTATTGTGCTGTAGATGCATATCTTTGGTTAAAAAATTCCTTGTGTTGAAAAGCAGTGGTGAGATATTTTGTGATTCCAAGGAGTACAAGAGAACCAAGAAGACAAGTGAGAATAAGGAAAATAATGATACATTATTTTTTTCAGTCTAGGTGATGTTAAGATGAGACATAGCAGGAAAGATCAGGGCTGGAATAATAAAGATGAGGCATTGTCACACTGAGGTGTCAGAAAAAGATGGTATAAGCTGATTAGAAAGCAGAACATTAATTTCTTCAGGTTTTAAGTATATAAAAGTCCTATGCCATAAGACTGAAGCATGGCAAATCTACCCATGTTAACAAAAACAAAACAAACAAGCAAACAAACAAAGAACTATTTTAGGCCAGTAAGACTTGATCAGTATCTGGTAAACTGGTTGAAATGACAGTTGAAGTAGAATTATAAAACATAGGACATCATAATATGGGGTCTAACTTGCATCTTTTTGTCAAGGAAAATCATGCTTTCCTCGTCTAAGGTTGCCTGTACACGAGCATGAAGCCTGCTCCAATGCATTTCAATTACAGCGCATCAGAACAGGCTTGATTAATAGAGTCTGCTGGAGCGTGGTAATTACGTGCTCCAGTAGCCTCCTGTGTCTCATGTATCAGTGTCCCCACACTTCAGAATGATGGCATGGGTACTGGAACTAAAGCTCGTCCAATGAGCTTTAGTTCAAGAACCCCCACGACAATTTTGAAGGTCAGGGACATTGATGTTTGAGTCACTGTGGTGCTTTAATTAGAGTGGCTCTCGTAGCCGCTCTAATTAAAGTGCCTCCTCCTACCCCTAAGCATGTGTAAAACTTCCCCTAGATGCTATCTGAATGTGTCTAAAAACTGATGGATAAAGGAGAATAGGTTTACATAATTTTCAACTTTCAAAAGGGTTTTGACAAAGTGCCTCCCAAAAGGCTACTAAGAACCTAGGTACCAATGGTGTCAGAAGGCAAAGTACTGTCGTGAATCAAAATCTGGCTAAGACAGAAAAACTAGAGGAATAAATGGCCATTTCTTATCATAGCTGCTATATAGCACATCACATAATTTTTTGTGCATTAGGAATGGTGTTTAATACACTTTTCCCAATAAAGGAAGATAATGTGAACCAGTAGAATTTCCAGGTGAAATCAAATAATTCACATTCTTCAAAATTAGAGAAGACTACTCAGAGAAGCACTTGAGAAACCTAACCAAGCTAGATGAATGGACATTATTAAGGCACCTGGTGGACATCTGTGACATGCCAAGTTGTGCAATATGGATGGAATAATTTGAACTAATCGCATACCTTACTGTGTTTTTAAATTAAATTAATTAACTCAAGGAAAAAAGACTGGGAAGCACTGTGAATGATTGAAGACATCTATTCAAAGTGTAGTAATGGCCAAAAAATTAAAATGCATAAAGAATGAGAGAGTAATATGGAAAGTACCATAAAGGGGAGGTTTAAACATGTCAAGTGAGGACAAACACAATTGAAAAATTTTCATGGAGAGAGAGAAACTGATTACAGCTGAAATGAGTAAAAACATTTAAAAGTATACAAAATTGTAACTGATAGAGATGTTAGATTAGGAGCTTTTGCATGCCATAACTCATTGAGAGCCTTTCAATTGTGTATTGTACATGCAAGTGCATGTAGCAATAACTCACTGTCTACAGTAGATGGTGTCTCTATAAGACCTTGTGGATCTTTTCCTGGTATCTTCAGATTTCTGGGGTGGTTTAGGGATAATTCTTTCTTGAAAAAGGCAGACTAAATGATTCTGAGATCCTTTTTAGCCCTATGATTCTATACAGTTTAAATGTGTACTAAAAACCTAAAGATATTTTCTGGAAGTTAAAATTTTTAACTCACTTTTTTGAATTGATGAATGTGGGTTTGAACCTAACACTCCTAAAGGCATATTTTCATTATCAAAGCTGTGGAGCCTCCTTCCAGGCAGGTAATAAAGGCAAATCCATAGGATCTCTCAAGATTTTGTTCCTTCATTCACAATAATCAGCATAGTCTTTGCTGCTTTAGTATTTTGGGTCTGCTTAAATCGCTTTAAATGGCATTTTAAATGGGTTTGGGATCATTTAATCTAAAACAGGTAGACCAGTACATATAATTCAAGGACCTTCATGCAAAGAAGCCATAGATTCTTCCCAGCAAAGTCATAGTAGATACCATCACAGAAGCCTCTGTTTGAAAGCTGTGTTTTTGTTTAATGGGTGTTACATAAGAAATATATTCTGCTGCTTCATCATTTTCCTTACCAAATAGTCCATTCACTGTAACAGAGGTTGGCAGCCTATGACCTGGAGGCTGGATCTGTCCACCAAGTGATAGCATTTGGCTTGCAAATCCAGGATATCAACAGCATTTTGGTGGTGGGGGGAATTCTGTGGTACTTAGCAGTGGCCATTTAGCTTGCACATGTTATAAGTCTAATTTGTCATGATTCTATTCCTTGTTTTAGTATTCCATTAATTAATTAAACACGTAGCTGGTCACAACTTAAGGTATGATTAAGTAAATGGGGGCCTAAAGTTGCCAGAAGGAACCCAAATAAGTTTTTTGGAACCACAGCAATCTTACTGCTATTGGATGCCAGTGCAAAGCCCTCCATATGTATTTCTATCTCCTGCCTTTAAATGTAATATATTAAATGAAAAAGCATTTTTGATTCATGCAGAGTTTTCATACCATAATGATTTGAAAGCTAAATTCATTTGAAATAGTTTGTGGATTACATTATGAATCTGTATATTTTAATTGCTCTTCCATTACAGAAATTTTCAGTCTCTCTTATTCTTGATGCCTGAATTGTGTTTTTCTTTTTTCTTTTTTTTTTTTTTTAACTGTCACAGAAAAATCCCTTGCTTTCCAACAAGCATGTCTGTTGAAATGCAGAATCTCCTGTAAAGATTTAGTCCTGGTGTGATACTAGATGTATAGGGTATTAATACAGTATTAGCCAATTTCCCGTCAAGAATGATGGGCGGGGACAGAGGCCTGTGTCCAGCTCCGCCCCCTGTTCACTCTGTCGCGGCCAACTGGAGGGCCAGAGGGGGAATGGCCAGTGGTGCTGGCCTTCACACCCACTGCACCGTCTGCTCCATTTTTGCGGCCTGCAGGGAGCAGTGGGGACAGGGACAGTGCCCCCCCTCCATCACTCTGTTGCCGCTGCCGGGGTGGGGGCTGGGTGGGGATAGAGGGCCATGCTTGCTCCCCACACCCTCGCCCCTGCTGCTTCGAAGCCGGGGCTGGAGTCATGCCGCCCCCCCCCCCCCCGGGGGGGCCAGCAGGGACAGAGCCCAGCATCCAGCCCTGTGCCCCAGCTCCCCTCGCCTGGGCCTGTTCCCCTCCAGCGGTTCGGGTTCAGGCCCGGGGCCACTCCCCCCTGTCCCACTCTCCACTGTCGTGGCCCTGACCTTGTTCCCTGCCTGCTCATGCTGTCACTGCCTCCTCCATGGAGCAGGGAGAGGGCCAGGCCAGCTGTGCTGGCCTGGCGCCTCCCCCGTCCCTGCCATCATGGTGGCACTCTGCCACCTGCTGTTCCTACCACTTTATTCGCACTCTGATTGGCTGTTGAGAATGACGGAGGGGGAGCGGGTGGAGATGGAGCCCCCCACCCCGTCCAGGCCTGCTCTCCCCTTCCCTCCTGCTGCTTGGGGACTGGGCCTGGGTTCCCTCCTCAGTGGCAGGGGGAGGAGCAGGCCCAGGCCCAGTGCAGGAGGGGACTGGACTCAAGGGTGGGGAGAAGCTGGGCTACTGGGTGGGGAGGGAGATGCAGCAGGCCCGGGCTGACACAGGGGAGGGTGGGGTGGAGTTGGGGGTGGGTCCGGGCCAGCTCCTCCCCCCATCGCTGCCAGGTCAGACCTGCAGGCAGCAATGATGGAAGCGGGGGGGGGGTGGGGTGGGCCAAGGCCAGTGCCATTGGCCTCAGTCCCCTGCGGCATCCCGACCCTGCTCCACCCCCATGCTGCCGCCATCACCTTCAATGAGCAAGGTGGGGGTGCGGGGCCAGCTCTGGTGGCCTCACCCCCCCACCCCCCGCTACGTTGTTGCCACCTGCAGGGAGCAGGGCGGGGGGGGGGCGAGGCCTTGCCCCCCCCTCCTCCCTTTTCAGTCTGCTCCATTGCCATTGCCTCCAGGGAGCAGGGTGGGGGGTTGAGGCCAGCTGCACTGACCTCACCCTGCTGTTCCTTCCCCTGTGTCCCTCCCATCATGGCGGCATGTTGCCACCTGTCCAAATGCTTTTTCACATTCTTATTGGCTGTTTGTCAGCCAATCAAAGCATGAATAACATGTTACAGACAGACAGGTTAAGGCTTTTATAATATTAGAATGCTCATTGTTGCTAAAATTAAATGACCGCTTTAAACGGTAAGAGCGCAGTTTAAGAAATCAAAGGCTAAAAGATATTTTGAGTAAAAGCAGTAATATTAGACACATTACCATCTGTGCAAGCAGCAGATCACTGAGGCACTTACCTGTGATTCCATGGGAGAGTTTTGGAGGCTAAACAGTTACTCATCAGGCTAATATTCTGCCCCTGAAAAACAGACCAGTGCTAAGCATGTTATACCTAGCATTCCAGTCATTACTCCTGCAAATGCTTTGTTTACTAATATGAAGGTGTGTGCTAAGTGGGAATGCAGTTTAGCTACCTTCTCTAATCTGATACAATTACAATAGGTTCCTGTGCAAGAATGTATTTAAAATAGCTATTGAATGCAAACTTTAAATTGTTTAAATTAACCAATTGATTGTAATACATTAACTTTTACTGTTAGTTTGGGGAAATTTGTCTTTTTCTATCTCTTACAAGTTTTACAGGTAGCCAGTTGTAATCAGTCAGCATTTATGTGGTGCTACAGAAGATAACTTCCTTATCAAGTGGACACTGTCTTTGCACAAGGAAATTATAAAAGTAGTTTCTGTGTTGTAGCAAACCATCTGAACTTGTGGGACAAATATCCTCTCTCAAAGCTCTATTACAGTGGAGAATAGTGTTTGGCTAAATACCAGTGGTGTATACTATAACAGGCAAAACAAAATTCATGCAAAGCAACTGACATTTATTGTAGATTATTTTACATTCCCAAGGTAGAAAGAAAAAATCAATCTTTAGACAATTGACATGAAAGGAAAACTCCCTGTTACATATGGAAAATGTTAGGGAATCTTAAGCAGAGGCAGCACTATTAGTTACTTTGCAACTTATGTAATTAGTACTCTATATTTCAGTTTTCCTTGGAGACCCAGTTTGAAATGTAAGCCTACCTGGCCTTATTGCAAAATAAGAAAAAGCATCAGGCCACATAATGAGCAAAAAAGACTAAACAGAATATTTAATAGTTTTCCATTTTACTGAGCACATCTCTCGTATCCTGAATAAGACAAATACAGTGGGGGAAAAGGACCATTTATACAAAGAGCACAACATAGTCCATATACATAGTGGACCAAAATGTGGGTGGGTGGGTGGGTAGGTTAGGTAACATCAAGTCTGGCATTTTCTAACTCTTTGATTTTTGCATCCTTAATTTGTGTGCCATAAAATGTATACCGTTGTAGCTGACGCATCCATTTTATAAGTCTGTTCTCACAACTGTAACTTTAGAAGAGATTGCTTTATAGTTTTCCCAACTTTAAATATATGAAAAAGCACTAATAAAACTTACTAATTTTGAATGCTTTCTTAAAAATTGCGATAATTTAAATTTTTTTTTTATCTTTGTAACAACTGTTTAGTTGATAAAGGTAGAACATGGAAAACTTGGTCTTACTTGGGCTTATACTTAAAAAATCTACAGCCATTAGTTACTAACTGTTCCAGAGAGACTTATTAATGTTAAAATTTCATTTACCATTCATCTTGGCAGAGCTGAAATGTTTTTAGAGCTGCAGAGATGAGGGGAGAACAGTTTGTCAATGTAGTTTGCCTAATTTCAACCAGTGTCATGTTACCTTGCCCTTATTTTTATTTCTTAAATCTATATGTTGAAGTGTGTATACCAGTCGTTATGTATCTAGTATGTGGATAGCACAATTTTTCACTCAAAATTATAGTGCAGGGTGCATCCACCACTGTAGTAACGAATGGGTTGAAATAACTCTGGGAAACAGAAATTGTTTATAGACTAACTGCATGTAAGGTGACCCGAAATGATCCTGGGAACAGATATGAAAGTCATGAACCTTACTACAGACATAAACCTAAAATGTTTACAATAAACATTAGTACAGTTCTTAGAACACAAATGGTTTCAAATCATTATGGGTTATACATTTACCCTTTCTTAATTTAATAAGTTAACAATTTCATTTTTATATGTACATTATTCCTATACTTATTGGCTCCCCTTCCTGCTTGGCAATTGGGGTTGCCCCTGTTCTGAAATCACAGGTATATTCAGTAGCAGCATTGGGAGTGCTGAAGAATTGCATGGTCTTAAGTACCTTCCAGTGGTCTCTGCTGAAGAGCAGAGGTAGTATGGGTGGTGGTGGAGCTTAAAATACTTATCTGTCTTGCAGTGGCTATCTAGCCTGAGAACTTGACCTACTTCTTAGAGTGAAAAATATTTGTGTTGCCGCACCTCTCCTCAGCCACCCACCTAATGAACTCAGAACAGTTCAACTTTCTTCTCAGTAAATAAATCTGTAGATAATTAGCACTGTGTGTAAATACCAGACTTGGCTTAAATACAATATGAAAAGTGATGGGGAAGAGGGTGGAAATTTGGGAGAGTCAGCAAACCTCTGGGATTAATTGCCTGGCTTTATGAATTATGTAGGTGAGATTATTTTTAATGTATATTTTCCTGTTGATGATTTCTTGTGGGGAGACGTCACTTGCAGGAGGGTAGAAGGAAGAAATAAATCTGATTTTTATGTGTTACCTGATTTTTATGCTGGCATCTCTTTGGGAGCTGCTGGCAGGCATTCAGCACTTCACGTGGCCTGCTGTCAGTTGCTGTGTTCTCCTCCTGCATGGCTCTGCTTCTTGATCTGCTGTCACTGTGACCTCTTGTCCATTCTGCTGACTTCCTGCCCACAGCCCTGCTCTTCTCTGCCTGTTTCGCTGAGCTCTACCACTTGGGCTGCTTCTCGGTTCTGAAAATCCTCTTTTCTATTCAAAAGTTTACACGTTAATGGCAGGAAGGAGAGAGGATGCAGTGCTTGGGTTATATTTAGTCTTTCAAATAGGAAATGCAAAAAAAAAAAAAAAAGAAAAAAAGAGCAGGATGCCAGTTGCTCCATTGATAATTTTGCTTGCTCAGGGCACTAAGTGAATGGGATTTTTTAAATCCACATGAAAGAGGACCTTGGCCTAGACCAGAGCTTTCCAAACTGTGTGCCGCGACACATTAGTGTGTTGGCGGCAGTGTGTAGGTGTGTCGCGCGAAATGCAGAAAATTTTGCGGAAGGGCACCGCGGAGCTCCCTTACTCGCGTCTGCTTCCCTTGGCCCCTCCCCCGGAACTGAATTACTGTGTCGCGAAATGATGCATGTCTAAAAAGTGTGTCACCAACATGAAAAGTTTGGAAAGCTCTGGCCTAGACGGTTTGGTGGTGGGGTAATGACCTGGCAGTGTAGAGTATGTGCAAAACAAGGCTAAGACTTGGAGGAGGTTTTACTACTATTTGCACTTCCTCAAGGCAATAAACTTCATTAACTTGACAAAGGGTGCAACTAATGACAAAAATTCAAGAAACCATTCTGTTCAGGGTAAAGCTTCACACTTAACAATGAGATTCTGTAACATACTTTTAAGGAGCAGTATTTGCTATTTTTAATTCAGTCATAAGCTGCCAATCCTGAAGATATTGCTATGCAAGGTTGATGCGTAAAATGAATCAAAGATACTCCAAAGACAGGTTGTATTCAGCTTTGTGTTAGCCCTGCTGCTGTCATAATGCTGAAAGCTACTTATATCTGGCCATAAAACCATGGTTAGTATTGTTGGTTAATTCGGGTTTACTGTGGTTAAACATGATTTTTTTTAAATAACTTTCTTATGTAGCAGGCCTTTGCTTACTGCCAAGAACCACCACCACCACCCTGTGCTAGCAATAGATGCAGACTCTCCTTTTCTGCCACTACTGATAGGTTCTTCAGGTGATGCCAAATATATGCAGCTGAGCATGCCTAGTAAACACAGGTCCTGCATCCTGAGTGGCAGCAGCAGCAGCAACTGCTGGGTTTTTCTTGCTTGCCTCCTAAGTCAGCACTGGGGACTGGTGCCTCAATCACCCATCCCTATTTAGACTACTGGAGCTAAAAAATTAAAACTAGTTAAAGTGAACAAGAGTGACTGACAAAATTGTTTTGGAGGGCTTAGCTTTAGATCCTGTTTTTGGAGGTGTTGGGGGACGGGTGTTAGCAAGCCTTATACAGTCTGTGATGATAGCTGTAGCAGAAGTTCTGGCCCCCGCCACGCCAAATGGATCAGGTCTGAATGTCTCGGTGGAGCATACGTGGTGTCTGGTTGTCACGTATGGAACCTTTCATGAGGGAGTAGATTCCCTCCCTGTTTGATGGATAGATCTGAGTGAAGCTTTGTAGATGCATCATATGCCAAATGAGCTGTGCAGTCGCAGTCACAGCGTTAAGGGACCTTTTAAAGGAAATATGTTAAGCTTCCTTTTCTGAGTGCTGTTTACATTCATTATTGTGGGCAGCAGTGAACAGTGGTTGCAATATACAACAGTTGTGCCATGTTGTGTTTCCTTTCTCTTCCTCTGTATGAAGCGTTTGTTGATTTCAGAAAGAAAAGATTTGTGGTTTAGAAGGGCAGATACTGATACTTCAGAGCATCAGAGAGTGTGAGGACTACTTAGATGTCCTTATTTGAGAAGTGTTGCCATTTCAAATTAAACAACAGAAGGACCTGATCATCAAGAAACTGTATAGGAGCTTTGGGAGTATGTAATAAAGCAAAAGAACTAGGCTACCTTCTAAACAGGCACAAGCCAGCAAGAATGAATGGACCATGAATACCAGTGAGAATAGGACAGGGAAGAATTCCACACAACTTGAAACTTGCAAAAGTGTCATTTCCAGGCTGTCAGTTTAGAAACTGCAGAAAATACTTTTGAAGAGTCAGTTTGTGGAATGAAAGAAAGTGTATTCCATATCTGAGGGTTACTGCTCATCCCAACTTGAATACAACCCCAGGGTGGGCCATGGGGTGAACACGGGGGGGGGGGTGTGCCCCCCCCCGATTTGTGCATGGGTTGAGGGTGGGCTGCCCACTGTGGGCTTGGGGCCAGGGGCTGTGCTGGCCTTTTCTCAGCAGGGGGCTGAGCCACAGCTGTGCTCAGAGTGGGTGGGGATGGGCTGGGCTCAGCTGCAAGGGGTAGGTGGGGGCGGGGTGGCCAGTGCTGCCACTGCCTACCCCATGCAGCTGAGCCTGCCTCTGCCCACCCCAAGCACAGCCCTGGCTCAGCCCCCCGCCACTGGGAAGAGGCCAGCGTAGTCCTTGCCCCTAAGCCTGCAACGGACAGCCCGCCCTCTCCTCGCACAAATCGGGGGGGGGGGGCACATGCCCCACATACCTCCCCTGGGGGTGCACACAGTGATGGGGAGCCACCCCCCTTCATCTCGTACCTCCTAGATGAGCCGCATGCAGCTCTGCCCCATGCCCGCCCTGGGGTCACACTCACTGCCCTGGCTAGGCAGTGTCTACCCCTGCCCCACTCCCTGTTTCAAAATCTGGGCCTGGATCTGTGCCCCCACTCCTTTCCTGCCCCTTCCCCCTCACAGACTTACCGGCAGGAGGCTGCTCTCCAAGCTGCTGGCTGCATTCCTCTACATTGGCTATTGAATCAGTATCGGCCAATACAGCTAGTTAATAATTGGCCATTGTATTGGCCAAGAAATCTTTATTGGTGCAGCGCTACTTGTCAGCCTTGCAAATGAAGAAACGGGATGACCAAGTAACTTGAGGACTGTCAGCATGATCATGTTTCCCATGATCACCTCTTGGAGAAACTGGCCAATTGTCGCTTTGGGTCCTCCACAATCCACTGGCTGGAAAATTGGCTCCGGGGTCGGACCCAGAGGGTAGTAATTGATGGAAGTCACTCATCGTGGTGTCCTGTGACCAGTGGGGTCCCCCAAGGCTCTGTCCTTGGACCCATACTGTTCAACATCTTCATTAATGATGTGGACACTGGAGTCAGAAGCGGACCGGCCAAGTTCGTGAATGACACCAAACTTTGGGGCAAAGCATCCACACCAGAAGACAGGCAGGTTATCCAGGCTGACCTGGACAGGCTCAGCAAGTGGGCCGACGAGAATCTGATGGTGTTCAACGCCGATAAATGCAAGGATCTCCACCTTGGGAAGAAAAACCCGCAGCATCCTTATAGG
>NW_005842017.1:1158122-1163722 GCF_000455745.1 Alligator sinensis
CAAATCCCGGGACGTGATTCTCCCCTTGTACTCGGCCTTAGTGAGGCCGCAGCTGAAGTACTGCGTCCAGTTTTGGGCTCCACAATTCAAAAAGGATGTGGAGAAGCTTGAGAGAGACCAGAGAAGAGCCACGCGCATGATCAGAGGTCAGGGAAGCAGACCCTACGATGACAGGCTGAGAGCCCTGGGGCTCTTTAGCCTGGAAAAGCACAGGCTCAGGGGTGATCTGATGGCCACCTACAAGTTTATCAGGGGTGACCACCAGTATCTGGGGGAACGTTTGTTCACCAGAGCGCCCCAAGGGATGATGACTAGGTCGAATGGTCACAAACTACTACAAGACCGTTTCAGGCTGGACATAAGGAAGAATGTCTTTACTGTCCGAGCCCCCAAGGTCTGGAACAGTCTGCCACCGGAGGTGGTTCAAGCGCCTACATTGAACACCTTCAAGAGGAAACTGGATGCTTATCTTGCTGGGATCCTATGACCCCAGCTGACTTCCTGCCCTTTGGGCAGGGGGCTGGACTCGATGATCTTCCGAGGTCCCTTCCAGCCCTAGTGTCTATGAAATCTATGAAATGATATCCATTCTGGACAAAGTAATGGGAAGGCTGATACAAGATTTGACTAATAATTACAAATGAAATACAATTAATGCTAAGTGCTATGGATTGATTGGAGAATAAATCTTGTCAAATTTAATGTTTTTTAATTTAACTACAAGTTCAGTTGTTAAGGAAATAGTGCTGATGTAATGTACTTGGTCTTGTGTAAAGCATTTGACTTAGCACCTTTGGGGATTTATACACATGCATTTGTTTGCTCTGGCATGCCGGAGACTCCATTAATCAAGTCTGCGGAGCACATGAGCTGACACACCTGGTGCTGTGGCGCAAGCATATATACAAATGCCATATGAAAGCTTGATTAAGAAAATAGCAGGGAGGAAAATCGCATTAAAAGAATTAAACTAGTTAATAGTTCTAAAAAAATCAAGCGCATAATCTTAGGAATAGACTGAACCCCACAGGCCTTCTAGTCCAAACTCTGCAGAAATACAGGTTGGGCTATCTGGAAACATAACTGTAAACAAGGAGTTATTAAATGGCTAGATTTCTAGGTGGTTCTGCAGGATAGGTTCTTGGATTGATTCTGTTTAGCAGTATTTATGAATGACTTGGAAAAAAATATTGAGAGCTTTCAAATGGCAAGCAAATTGTGGGAATGGTAAGTAAATAGTTTTACGTAACTGATACAGAGTGATCTGGATCATTTGGCAAGGTGGGCAGAAGCAACATGGGTATATTGCTTTAATAATATGAGATATTGTAAATGTGCTAGTGACAAGAGCAGCAAATATAGATCATAGTTACTGGACACAGGGACATTATTCAAGGAACAATGACTAAAAAGGATTGGGGAAGTTTATAATGGATGATCAGCTGAACATGAATTCCCAATAAAGTGGCCTAAAGATCTAATGCTGTCACTGCATACACTTATGTGCATAGCTTTGGGACTGAAAAAAGATGGTACTTATCCAGAAGATGTAGTTTTCCAAAGAAGGTAAACAATGCACTTAGCACTGAGCAATGTGATTGTTTTAGCAGAAAAGCTTTGAAAAAGAGGGAGAGGTTCCTGTGAAACTGGCTAGCTCTTGTCATTTTTGGGGCTTCCTATACCAATCCTTTGTCATTTGCTTCCCTCCCATTCAGTCTCTGGCATGATTAAAAAAAAACAAAAAACCAAAGTAGATGGTAGGGCTGGAAGATGGTGTACATTTTAAGTCTGTATTATTATTTAGGGCTGTAATTCATTTAACCAATATGCAGATAACCATATAGTGAATATGGCATGCATATCAGTGAATTACTCTGTCCATAGGTATGGGCATCTAGGGTAGGAAGGTTATGCTACGTCTGTATTTGATGCGCGTATAACAACTGCTTACATTTTCTGTCAAGTTCTGTTGTCAACAATCCATGAAGCATATTGATAAACTGGAGCGAGTTTACAGAAAAAAAATACCACAAGAATGCTTACTGATCCTTTAATCAATCTTTAGAGCAACTCCAAGAGCTTGATCAATTTAGGTTATCAAAGGGAAGGGTAAGGATGACTCAGTCACAGGCTGTAAGTACCTACATGTAGAACCAAATGCGGCAAGTAGGCTTTTAATCCTACATATAGGGTGTGATAAAATCCAGGATTTGAAGCTAGGCAACTCCAGACTAGAAATGGGGCACACATTTTTAACAGAGAGGATCCAGTCTGTCATGCAGCTTGGGAAACAGCAGCTGAACATGGATAGCTGCCAGTGCACAGCATCCTCTGTCCCTGCAGTCACCCTTTGCCTCAGACATGTGGTGCAGCAACCCCAGGGGGGGTCCTGGTTCAGACTCTGTCCTGGCCCTGATGTGGTGCTTCACCTGTTCCCCTTCTCAGGTCTCCTCCACAGGCACTCCATGCCACTGGGTCCTGCCCGTGTTGGAATGGTCCTTATAGGCACAGTTTCATGGCGCTGCCCTGCCCCACCCGCTTCCACTTTCCTTTCCTTTCCTGTAGACCTTGCTTCAGCTCATGTGACAGGGCTGTGCTGCATGTGGCGGCTAATCTGCTTCTCCGCGGCTGTGTTGTATGTGGCAGCTGCTCTGTCACTCCAGGACACAGGCTGAAGTAGGTGGTGTACAGGGCCAGCTGGCACACCCCACATGCTGCCTATGAGTGTCTTAGAGACCCACTGGCAGCACCGGCGGCTGGATGATAGGGCTCTATGGTCCAGATATGGCCGGTGGACCATCTCTTTGGCATCCCTGTTGTAGTTTAAATACAACTTGAAGTAGGAATTAATTTGTATATAGTCTTTATTATGCAGAATGTCAGACTAGATTATCACAGATTTCCTTACAGCCTTAAAAACAAAATCTGTGATAGTAACATATGATGACCACTGGTATTGAGAACCAAGATAAGGGATTCAGCCTGGATTTCACCATCTGCTGCTGCTTCCAAAGATCAAGCTTCATGGCATTCAGGGTAAAATGAGAGAGCTCTCTGTAATTCTGAATTTAAGCTGTAATCTTAAGAATATATCCCAAAATAAAATACTCATGGTAGACAGCTCTCATTTTATTCAACTCAGATTCTAACTACATCTATTAAATGCTCAAGTGTTCCTGTATATGAACATTGCATTTGCTTTAGAACTGTTTTTTGGAGGTGGAGGAGGGGGGTTGGGGTGTGTGTGTGTAAAAATGCTTCATACATGGAGAAGTAAGCAACTGCAAATTTCTGGTTATAGTATTATATTTAGGTTTTTATTTAGGGCTGTTAAATTATTTAAAAATTGATTGTGATTAGTTGCATGATTAAAAAAGTAGTTGCAATTAATCACGATTTTAATTGCACAGCTAAACCCTCAAAATTCTGTGCAGAAAAACTCAAAATTATGCAGGTACTTTGTACGGTTGGGGTGGGTGCGGAGAGTGTATGTGGGGGAATTTTTTGTCAAGGTGTGGTGGGCTGTGGGGGTGTGTGTGTGGCGGGGGGGTTGGAGCCCAGGGAGGGGGAGGTCCCAACCCACCCTGGCAGGATGTGGGTTACTGTGGGTCTGGAGTGAGGGACAGGGGTGGGGCATGGGCATATCACTGTCCCCCCCCCAATCATTTTACTCCCCACCACACAGGTGTCCTCTTTTTTGAAACTGGAAATATGGTAACCTTACAGGAATGCAACCTGGCAATGTGTAGAGCAGCACCCAGCAGGTAGGTCTGTGGATGGGAAGGGGGGGGGGTGGGCAGATCAAGGCCCCCGCGATACGGGAACGAGTGGGGCAGGGGCAGGAGCTGTGGTGATTGGGGCCCTGGAGCCAGGGCAGGTGGTGGGACGGAGCCATGTGCGGCTCATCCAGGGGTGCAGGGGAGTTCAGCTCCCCACCACTGCACATACCCCCAAGGGAGGCACGTGCCTACCGGACTTGTGTGCAGAGTGGAGATGGGATGCCTGCTGTGGGCTGAGGCTCTGCTGCCTTTGCTCAGGAGCCACACGACACCCTGTTGTTTTTTCCGCCGCTGGGCAGGGGGCGCAGCATGGTCAGCACACAGGGCCAAGGCAGCAGGGCGCAGAGCCCCAGCTCTCAGCAGGCAGCCTACCTCTGCCCCGTTCACAGATCTGGGAGGCACATTCCCCCCATGCCTCCCCTGGGGGTGTGCAGCAGCAGGGAGCTGCACCCCCTTGTACCCCTGCAAAAGCTTCCTGGGGCTCCGTCCCATGACTCACCCCAGCCCTGGGGCCCCGTTCTCCCCTGCCCCACTCCCTCCCTCACTGTGGAAGCCTTGATATGCCCCCCCACTTCCTCTCCCCCACCCCTTCCCCTCCACAGACTTACCTGCTGGGTGCTGCTCTACACACCACTGGGCTACATTCCTGGCTGCATGCATGCTGCAGCTGCTCATGTCTCTGTATGCCTTCCTGCACCTGCCTCTGCCCCTCGCCTTCCTGCTGTAGCTGCCTGGAGCCCACACCTAGGCTGCCTTGTGGCTTCTCTGCACTGCAACCACTGTCCCGCTGGGTGGCCTGGAGGCTGTGGTGATGGTGGTGGACCAGAGCCCAGGTGCGGGCTCCAAAATGATGTGTGCGCTTAACGTGTTAAAAAAAAATAACACAGGGGACCAGCTAATGCTTCAGTTGTGCATGTTGACGATGAGGAATTAATAGCCCTAATTTGATTGCATTTCTGTTAAAAAGTAAATTCCAAGCCATGAAAACAAAGAGTTTTAAAATTCCCTTAGTTATATCAGTCTTGCATTTTCATATTACTAGTCCTGGAATACAAGTTTGGATTCTAAGCAGTTAACCTCAAACTGAACGGTAATGCAGAATGTAAATCAGCTTTGCTCCTCCTAGTAAAAAATGTGTTACTTTAAAATCTCAAATTGAATTCAACTGCTCATATTTGATATAAATGTCTGCAGAAATGAAAACTACCGAGGGAGTTTGTTGGGAACAGGCTTTCAAAGCTAGAGCTGGAAACAGTGGAGCTGCTAATGCAGCTTCTGACAATTTAGCCACTAACAGAGCCCAAGTTCGTAAGAGTAGCAGCAGCAAGGGCAGAGGACAAAAGAAACAACTGTAGTGTGGGAAGATAGGGTTCTAGGAGAGGTTTTAAACTGATATAGTCTGTCTTGGACATGTTAGCTTTTAGTGGCAAGGTTGGAGCTGGGATTAAAGTGAGTTTCGGTAGGCAAAGGCTAGGTAGAGACATTCAAAAATCCTGAGGCAGAACCAAACTAAGTTACAGAAAACTGCATAAGTGGCATAGTTTATATCAGTAGTGAACAAAATGTGCGCACACACACCCGGCGGGGGGGGCAATTGGCATGAATCTTAGACTGGGTTCCACCATTTTAAAACCAGTTTGTGCGCGCTGAGCTTCTGTTCTGTTATGGGTATATACTGGTTTCTGATCACTTGTACTGGTAGAAGTGTAATGTTTGTACTTGGCCAAAGAGTAAAAGCAAAAAGCACTGGCATGGCTTTATTTTCAGTGTTATGACTAGTTAATTGAGTTGGCACACTTGCCTCTGCTGCCACCGCCTCTA
>NW_005842017.1:1163753-1205206 GCF_000455745.1 Alligator sinensis
TCTAAAAAGGGATTGAGTTCCAGAGATTGATGGGTTCTTTGGTAAACTAGCAGAGTTGAAGAGAAAAGGATTTGGAATAAACTTGCTTTGGTAGCAAATTTGTATTTATTATGAGAGAAACAAGGTTTATTTTGATGGTAGCTAAACATGCTGCCAGATGTATCAGCTCATTTTCCAGAATTATCAGTTTCTAAAGCATGTTGTAATTTGGGGGGAAAGCCTATATACTTTAGTTGATTTTAATAAAAATAAACCCACAAATATTAAAAATCCAAAGGCATTGTTGAGACTAAATTATAAAATGACGTATAACTTCAGTTTAATATAATCTTATAATTGCTATTTAGTTATCAAAGGTTCCAATTCATAAGAATGGATTAAATCAATTAGTTCAATTACCCTGTTAACATAACAGGTAATTAAATCATGAATTTAGATTACCGTTTATCAGTTCTTAACTAGGAGATTTGAGACAACTGTTGCTCATGGCGGTGATTCAATAGATAGGTCAATTCTCTCTATCTTGTATGGAGAATAGCAGCATCTACAGTCTAAAATTAAATTATGATAACAAGTCAGGATTTACAGGCGATGCCAGATGAAGCATCTGTTAAATCCTGCCTGAAAGGCAATATACTGAGCAGTCAATTACTGTATTATAAAATGTTAGGAATGTGGAAAACTTCCAAAGAGTTGCCATTTATATGTCAAGGTACAACTGTCATCATAGAAACCAAATGGTGGTTTATACGTAGGTTATATGACCTTAAATGCCTACTTAAGATTTCTCTTTAAAACTTACTGTTGTCTGACTAATATTTCCTTTTCCTCTTTCCCCTTCCTTCTCCTTACCCCAAAATACAAGGTACCGAAAGTATTTCACCAAGCTTTACCAGAAGTATTTCAATAGGAGGAAATTTTAAGCAATAGAAAGATTGTACCTCTTACATAGTTTAAAGACAATTAGAGCTACTCTAAGAATTCTGTGGCACCTTCCTGATGTGGACACTTGCATATACTGTGGTCTCCCAAAATACTGAAAACAGGAAAAACACAGTGCCTGCCTTTTGAGAAAGCTGCTCCTTACCACCTGTCGGGTACCATATGGCTTTGTTATTCATCCTGGGGCTCAGACAGGTTTATTACAATAGCTAATGGCCTAATCAACAGGGATCCAGGTCTTTCGCTCACTGAGGTAAAACACAGATTTCTCACTTTAAGGGGAAAATGTAGGAAATGGCAGGAAATGTTGTGGGGAGTGGGAGGAAGGCAATCAACTAGGGGACATCATGTGTACACATAGATGTGGCACCCAGGCAGCGTGGAGAGCAGCTCCCTCTTGGGGTGGGGGGGTAGAAGGGGAGTGAGACCCCCATAGGGAGGGAGGGAATTGGGCAGGGCTGGGGCTGCTGTCCTGCTGGGGAGGTACATGGGGATTGGGGCCCAGGGCTGCAGGGCCCCTGCGTGGGGAGCGGAATGAATCATCCAGGGGCAGTGGGGGGCTGGCTCCCTACCATTGCATTCACTCCCTGGGGGGGCATGTGCCCCCAGATTTGTGCACAGGATGGGAGCGGGCTGGCAGCTGCAGACTTGGGGCTTCCCGCTCTGCTGCCCTCCCCCCGGGAGCCTCCATGGCCCGCTGGGTGGGACCCAACGTGGCAGAGCAGCTGCTCCAGGAGCCCTGTGCTGCTATGGTGAGGTGCCCCCTGCCTGCCCAGTAGCAGTGGGGGTCTGGTGCTTAGTTGTGCCCCCTGCTGCTGCTGGGCAAGCAGGGGGCACCTTGCCCATAGCAGTGTTGGGCTCCCAGCTGTGGCACTGCGCCTCCCTGCTCTGCTTTGTCCTGCCATGCCAGGTCCCACCCACTTGGCCTTGGAGACGCTAGGGGGAGGACAACAGGGTGGGGTGACAAAGCCTGCAGTTGCCAGCCTACATCCACCCCCTACTGCACTCCACTCGGGCCACAGCAGCTGCTGCCTCCTGCAGGCGACAGCTGGGGCTTGGGAGCTGCTGGGGGAGGCAGGGAGCTGCGGACCTGGGTCCCTTGCCCCATAGCCTTGGCAGCTGGTGCTCCTTCCGTCAGGGTTGGGGGGGGCTTGGGGGGATTGAGGGGCACCAGCAGGATCAGGGGGCGGAGCTGGGGGGCTGTGACTTGGGAGTGAGGGGCAATGGCATGGGCAGGGCACCAGTGTATCAGGGCTGCTCAGCGCAACGAAGCAGGGACGCGGGCAGCCACAGCTGGACCTGCATCCTGGTGAGCAAAGGGAGCAGGGGAGCTCTGCTTTTCCATGACAAAAATTCCAAAACCAAACACCAAATTTTATAGGTATTTAGAATTTATTTTACTGTAGTGATTGAGGTACTGGTAGGTTTCCAAATTGCATAAAAATTGTAAATATATCGATAAAATATTGTGTTCGCCTAATGTCTATATATAGTAGTGTGTCATTTCAATTGTAAAAAAATGTGGATTTGGGTTTTTGTAATCAGAGAATTTGCAAAATTTTTATCAGAGAATTTGTTATTTTTAAACTGAAAACCAGGATCCCTGAAAAAGGAGTAAGCAATTATTGATTAGCTTCCATATCCTCTTAACATTCTGCAAATTAGTTTAATTCTTACACAACAAGTTGTCACATCCTTTCATTAGACAGAAAAATTTGGGATCTAGCCATTGTGAATTATTTCCTGTTGCTTTCATCCTCAAAACATAAAGCACCGTTATGTTTTGTTGGTATAAATTCCATTTAATGCAGAAATGAAGTTTATGCCAAGTGTGAATGCTCAAACAAGCTGTTTCTCTTGCATGTGCTCATTGTCACTTGCAAGGAATTATAATTCTACCCAGATACTGAGAAATGCAGTGGAAGTTAGTTGCCTTGATTTATTCTGAGATATATATGATTTAATTGATTTTTAAATCAGCATGGCATTGGT
This sequence comes from Alligator sinensis, assembly GCF_000455745.1. Lineage (NCBI taxonomy): Eukaryota > Metazoa > Chordata > Crocodylia > Alligatoridae > Alligator > Alligator sinensis. The sequence continues at coordinate 1,166,688 of NW_005842017.1, forward strand.
TAGAATGTAAATCCTTTGTTAATCCAGAATTTCTCATAAAATACATGTTTGCACAATAGGGTTACAAGGATTATACAGTAGCGCTTTTCAGAAAGTACAAGAAACTTTACTTAAATAAATACAGGTTAGCTTGATAAAATAAACTGTTTACAGACTACACTTTATTTATGCTTGTCAGCTTTTAATAGGCTATGTAGGATAAGGGACTTGATTGTAAATAATGCTAAAATGGTGTTTTTTGAACTGTCATGGCTTCAACATCATTTTTGCTCTACCACAAAATTTAATGGTGACATGGTAAATGTAAAACTCTGAAGCTCTTTTCTAGTTTATTGCTTTGTTCCCCTGTGAGTGTGATTTTTTTTTTTTTTTTTTTTTTTTTTTTTTTTTTTTTTTTAATTCCTCCTGACAGTGCTAGTCACTTGCATACAGTTGTGGCTTGACCTGAATTTTTTTGAAATGTCTAAGATTGATTTTGGCATGAATTATATTTTACAGGTGAAGTGATATTCCAGTTTATCTGAGGGCAAATAGAATATGTTCTGCCTTTCAGCAGATAGTAATGGAGTTAAAATATTTTGTGGCTAGCTCTGAGCACTGTTGTAGTCCCACCCATTTTGTAGAATTACCCTGTGGTTGTACTGTAAATTGACATTTTTTTATTAGACACACGAGAACTGGGTAAAAGAAAACCTCAGATACAAATATTTTTCTGAATAATTATGGAATTTTGACCTTTTATTCATGTTTACCAGTAAGTTTTGTGATAGGTGCTTCTCCCTCATTTTGAGTAATTGCTTGTTAGGTAGACTGAATATTATAGTACTTAGTGTAAATTTTGATGATAGACCTTCAAAAATACAACCTTAGACACATAGGTTTTGGTGAATGCAGCAATGTAAAAATGCTTTTATTTAATTTGCCGTGGCACTAGTTAGGAAGCTTATTTTGTTAAAGTGACTCTCTTGGATCCATTTTTCTTCTGTGTATGCTGTGAAGACCGGTGTAAGGTCACTTCATAGGTAGTAGATAATGGCACTCTACTGCATAGGGAGGTTTGTCATATTGCAACCCTTGCCCACGAACATGAAATAGTAGATTCATCTATTGTTCTGCTTTTAATCCTTGAAATTTTTAACATGAGCTCTTTGCATTTTTTCTAACATTGTTATCCTTTGATAACCAGTTGCTAGAAGCTTATTGTACCCAGGATTTAATGTACTGTAGTAATACAAGTGATGCAGCACAGTATCCCAAATCTAATAAATCTCATTCTATGGAAACAATCCACTGTAGACTACTGCATTAAAATTTAGTCATATAAGATTTAGCATGAAACAGACTTATACTGGCATATTTAAAATGGTAAATGTAATAAGCCACATTTTCATTTGACTTAGTTCTGTACAATGTCCATGTTATCAAGGTCAGTGAGGAGAGAGAATAATAAGGTGTTTTAGAGTAACTCAGTGCTTTGTTCCTGTTACAGAGTATGACATTTAATAATTACTGCCTATGAACATATGAACGGTGTGCATGTATGTTTGTTTTTATATATGAAACATCTGTGAAGTTAAAGGGGAAAGCATTTGAAAAGGAAGGAAATCATTTTCCTTTGGAGGAAACAAAATTGCTTAATGCTATTAGCTGGTAAAATAATGAATTGTTTGGTCCTTAAAAAAAAGATCAGAAGAGGAAAATGCATGGTCACTGGGGGAAGGTGTATTAAAATGCCAATCTGTGCACAAAGCAACAGGTTGCTAATGAGGTTAAGGGTATGAAATACTCAGCAGCACCCTTTGGCGTGCTCAGCCTGAATGAGCTGATCAGTTTTATTAGTTGTTAATCAATTGCTGATTGTGACACATTAAATGCTTGCGAATGTTTATGACATAATTAAAAATAAATCTGTAGTAGTAAAGAAATAGTGCTTTAGAAATATCCAACAGTTTTTTCACCCCTTCTAAGCCTAGTATTCTGCAAATCACTGTAAGTCAAGGAAGCTTGCTTTCTTTTAAGATTTCTTTGGGTGTAGTGGATTCCTGCCCCAAGCTCAAACCCACCCATTTGATTAGTGCTTCTTACCATTTTCTTCACCCCTCTTAGTGTATAGAATCATAGAAAATTAGGGTTGGGAGGGACCTCAGGAGTTCATCTAGTCCGCTCAAAGCAGGACCATCCCCAAATAGATCATCCCCAGCGAAGACTTTGTCTACCTGGGTCTTAAAAACCTCTGAGGATGCAGATTCCACAAGCTCTCAGGGTAACCTGTTCTAGTAAGGTTTTTTCCTAATATCTAACCTAAACTTCTCTTGCTGCAACTTAACATAATTGCTGCCTGTTCTGTCATATGCCACAGTCTAGCTCCATCCTTTTTGGAACCACCCTTCAGGTAGGTGAAGGCTGCTGTTACATCTCCCCCGTTTTCTCTTCAGCAGACTAAATAAACCTAGTTCCTTCAGCTTCTCCTCAGAAGTCACATGCCCCAGCCCTCTAACCATTTTTGTTGCCCTCTGCTGGACTCTCTCCAATTTGTCCACATCCTTTCTGTAGTGGGGGACCCAAAACTGGACACAGTACTCCAGGTGTGGCTTCACCAGTGCTGAATAAAGGGGAAAAATCACTTCCTTTGATCTGCTGGCAACACTCCAACCAATGCAGACCAGTATGCTGTTAGTCTTCTTTGCAGCAAGGGCACACTGCTGGCTCACATTCAGCTTACTGTCCATTGTAACCCCAGGTTCTTTTCTACAGAGCTGCTGCCCAGCTAGTCAGCTTCCAGCCTGTACTGGTACATGGGATTGTTCCATCCTAAGTGCAGGACTTTGCACTTGTTGAACCTCATGGGATTTCTTTTGGTCCAAACCTCCAATTTGTCTAGGTCACTGTGAATCCTAGCCCTACTCTCCAGTGCATCTACTACTCCCCCACAGTTTGGTGTCATCTGCAAACTTGCTGAGGGTTCACTGTATGCCATCTTCCAGGTTGTTGATGAAGATACTGAACAAAACCAGCTCCAGGAGCGACCCCTGGGGCACTCCATTTGATACCGGCTGCTAAGTAGACATTGAGCTATTGATTAGTACCCTTTGAACCGGATGATCCAGCTAGTTTGCTATTTGCCTTGCACTCCATTCATCCAATACCTTTTCCTGCTGCATACCTTTCATTTGTTCATTCTCCTACTTCTCTTCCTCATAGATTCCTTCCCTCTTTCACTGAAGACCCCACATTCACTATCTCTTCCTCTTTACTACTGTTTCTTTCTTTTTCTCTGTTCAAGACCTGGAGAGAGAAAGGGTGGGGAGGGGGGAGGTAGGTTGAGATGGTCCAGGGTTCCCCTTTCGACAAACTTGCAGGAGTAACTATGTTAAGGGAAGTTCCTAAAACATTGCTCTTGTTCCTGCTTAGCTTTGCCTAAAGCCTTTCGTGCCAGTCAGTCCAATACAGAAGGGAAGCCTGATAAATAAGGAGTTAGGAGGGAGAAAAGAAAGAAGCAAGCGCCTATTTCCAGGGATAAAGGGAGGGATAAACTGAGTATTGAGTTTAGAAGGCAGGGGAGGAAGAGATGTAAACAAAAAGATAGATATGGGACAAAATTAGCAAAGTTTATGCATCAGTAAAAGTAATGCAACAACATAATTATTTTATCTATTTGATCATATTCTACTAAGTAAAAGCTCAGTAAAAATGTATGTCTCTAGAAAATGAGTAGTAGTGGTTTATAAAGGGTCTTAGCAAGAGGCATTTGGCAAGGTCCTAATCCCTTAGAAAAGTTATACCTTTCTTTTTTGTAACTTTATCATAGTTCCAAGCAGGAGATTGATTGCGTATTAGGATAAAAACTGGTTAGCTAAAAATGTATGAATGTTGACTGCTTTCAGAGTAAGGTTTTCTTGTTTAGGAAGATTAAATTAATGTAGGTGATGGGATTTTATATCTTTTTTTATTATAGTCCTATATTTTAAGGAAGTCAAGGCAAAATTTAGCTCCCACTTGTTTTAAAAAAATGAACCCAAGACCTTTTCTCTTACAATTTTTTCTTCCTAAAAAAATAAATAAATAAAAAAAAACGTTAGGTTGGATCTTAGGTGAGGGGAAAGTCATATGGTTTTATAACAAATCAGGAGTATACCAACCTGGTATAGATGCAATCTATAGGCTAGTGCTACAATATTATAAAACTCTTTACACCTGAGGTGTTGGTGACGTTATATTTCTCTGTGCCCAGTGTATATGTATGCTTTTCTTTCTATTGAAAATAAAATTTGTCCAGATTCTTATTGTCTGTACACCCCTTGACTCTGCCTGCAACCTTAGCATGAGCTGAAACCAACTTTGTTTAGTGCAGTAGTTTTCAAAATTTTTAGATCCAAAGCACCCGTTGCTAGATTTACTCCCCCTAAGAAAATGCCAACTCTTAGCTCTCATTCATTGTTTTTCCACAGTCAAAAAAAATAGAGCAATTCTTCCATTGCAAAGAACTCAGAAAGACCACAACAGGTTAGAATGTTTTTGACACTATGGATTCCTATATGAAATCTCTGGGTCTATCTTGTGAATTGTGTGTAGGTGTTTACCCACCTAACGGTGCTAGTATTTTGTTACACCTTAACCAGGGCTCCATGAAAGCCTTTGGAGAATCACTACTGTAGTGCACAGGTGACCGGATGGAAGAATGTCTTACATTCAAAAGCTTGTCTGACTATCCCAACTATTCAGTTGGTCCAATACATTATATCACTCTAAGGAATCCTTGCCTCTTGCATTTTTTTTTCCAACTTTCAGTATCTTTTTTTTCTTAATCATTCTGAATAACTGGTGCTTAAGCCTTGAGATCTTGAAGTCACTGTGAATTTAACTTTTCCTTAATTTTTTTCTTGTGCCTTCTTAAAATCCAGTTGTCAACTTTTTATTTACAGTTCCAGTAATATGAACTGTTTGCTTGATGCATGAGAGAGATTCAAACCTGGTTCCAATTAGTTCATAACCTAAAATCATCAGCAGTTAAAGGGTATGAAAAAGGAATGAAACTTACAATAAGACTTAGAGGGACATTAAAAGCCTACATTTTACTTTATCTAGGTGTTTATGAATTGGCTAATATCTTAATTTTTTTGAGCAAATTCAAAGAAAAAACTGACTTGTCCTATGGCTGAGGAAGGAAGCTCTAAAACATTTTGGCTAGGGGCAGAAGTTAGATATAAACTGGTTTAAGTGATCAGAAACTGGTTTAAACCTGTAACAACATACATTCAGCACACACAAATCACTTTCAAAATGGCCAAAATGGGTGTAAGATAAACCTAGTTGAATGTAGTATCAGACTTAACTGATTTGGGTCAAACTAGTTTATGCAATGTCTGTCCAAGGTCCCTTCGTAGTTTAAGATAGATCAGAGTCCTCCGGCATCCCAGGGTACTCTGCAGCCCTGGGCTGGGCTGTCTGTTCCAGCCAGGCAGGGTTGGCCCCGCCCCTCTCCCTAGCTAGAGAACTATCACTGTTTCAGCTGGCTGAGAAAAGGGTGGGGATGGGGAAACCCTGCTCTGGAGTTCTGCCGCTTCTGCCAGGCAGGGGGACAGCAGGTCTTGCCAGGCATCCCCAGCCCCCAACCCCCCACTTGCTGCTTCAGTAGCCTGAGGGGAAGTGGGGGTTTATTCCTCCATTGCAGGAGATTGCGGGGGGGGGCACACAGGTACCAATAGGCTCTGCTTGTACACCCTGGGCTGTAGTGGCTGGATGCCAGGAGTCCGAGGGGAAGGGGGGGTTTAATCCATCCATTTCAGGCAGTGGGGGAGAGGGGGCACTGACAGGGCACCCTGGGCCGAGTTCCTCCGAGGAGTGGCCAGCCAGCTGTGAAGAGGGGGGATGTGACCTGGCTGCAGGGTAGGGGAGGAGCCAGGGCTAGTTACGTAGTCGAACTCACCATTGCGGCCCAGGCTGGGGTGGTCCCAGGAGGCAGGGGTTAGTGCCTGATGCCTTTAGCCCCACACAGGGGTTACAGTTTGCAGGTGGGCTGCAGCATGGCTTCCTGCCCCCTCCCTCTCCTGGTGGCAGAGTGAACTCTTGCGGCGGGTGCAGGTGCAGCACCTGTCACCCTCTGCCTACCCACGACAGTGCCAGGTGCTCGGGGGCAAGCTGCTGCTGGTCAGGGGCATGGGCCTTGGTGGGGGCGGGCAATGGACGACCGCAGCCCAGACCCAGGGGCCTAGGCAGTGACTGGACCATAGCAGTCACTATGCATCCAGCGCTGCTATAAGCAGGCAGCGGGTGACGTACATAACCTGTGCCTGCCACAATAGTTCCTTCCACTGCTAGGAGTGGGAAGGGTGGGCTGCTGTGAGCCAGTCTTTGCCTATGCTCCTGGGCCATGGGGGGTTGGGTGCTTGAGGCAGACTTCTATGCGCCAGGGGCATAGGCAGTAGTGGGAGGAGGCAATGGGCCGCTGCAGCCTGGACTAGCCTGGCCTTATGGCTCAGGAGCATAGGCAGCGACTGGCCAATGGCTGCCTACCCCTCCCTCTTCCAGCAGCAGTGGTGGAGCAAACTATCATGGCTGGTACAGGTGAAGCACCTATCACCCACTGCCTGTTTGCAGCAGCATTGGGCACTCGGGTCAGGCTACTGCAGGCCAGTCACTGCCTAGGGCCATGGGCCTAGGCTGGACCTGGCTGCAGTGGTCCATTGCCTCCCTCCACTGAGACCCATGCCTCTGGTCCGCAGTAGCCTGAGCACCTGGTGTTGCTGTCATGAGCAGGAGCCTGCTACAGCTGAAGCCCGCCTGCAAACTGACCTCCTGCGCAAGGCTGGAGGCAGGAGGTGATGGGCGCTGACCTCCACCCCTGGGGCTGCCCCAGCCCAGCACTGCTGCAGTGGTAGGCAGCGATTGAGTTGGGCTCCATAACTAGCTGTGGCTCCCCCACCCCACCCAGCAGCCAGGTCACATCCTCCCTCTCCCTGCCCTCTCCTCACAGCCAGCTGGCTGCTCCTTGGAGGGACTGGGTCCAGGGTGCTGTGTTGGTGCCCCCCCTCCACCCTCGCTGCTTGCAGTGGGAGGGATTAAACCCCACCTCCCCTCAGGCTACTGGCATCTAGCCTCCACAGCCCCAGGTGCAGGAGCGGAGCCTATTGGTGCTTGTGCTGCCCCCTGCCCCTGCAATGGGGGGATTAAAGCCCCCACTTTTTCTCAGGCTACTGGGGTCTGGCCCCACCCCCACTCCTGCAACCAGCCAGTGAGCAAGTGGGGGTGGGGGGCTGGGGACCCCCTCCAGGCAGACCCTGGCTGGGGTCCCTGCAGGCCAGGGTGGGGGGTTTAAACCCGTCCCCAGTCATACTCAGGCCTGCCTGGGCCTGGCCGTACCCCTTCCCTTAGCTTATTTTCCATCTAGCCGAGGGCTCACTCCAGCACTTCCTGACCTCTGGCCTGAGCCACTGTAGGCATGTGCCTTCGTTTTCGGAGTCAAAAGTGGATGTCTGTCCATTTGCAAATCAGTTCAATCTACGCAGGTTAGAGTAACCTGCAAAGATTGGATTCATTCAGGCTCTGGCTTTTTGAATGTCTGTCCTTAGCCCTGATGACATGCTGCTTTGTCTCATTGGGTTTTAAACATGTGTTTATCCCGTTTGTGAAGGGATGATCTTATGATTAACTCTCACATTGTCTGTCAAGAATGATGGGAGGGGGGGAGCTTGCATGTGGAGGTGGTTGCTGCCACCCACCATCCTGTGCTGCTGCCACTCCACGTCTGGCCATGTGCCACTTGCCCCCCACATGGGAGGCGGTGGCGGCAGAGGCATGGGTTGGTGGGTGGCGGTGCTCTGTCCCCGCCCACCCTGCCCATCATTCTTGATGGGCATTCTTGACGCAGCACTGGCTGGAGCCACGGCCCTCAAGAGCATTACGGACAGACATGCAAAGACAGGCGGACTAAGGTCTTATGTATATAGAAGATGCTTTGATCATAAAATCAAATCTAAAATGTAAGCCAGGATCTGCTTTAGTTGTCCTGCATGAAACCGATTCACTAGTCTATATTGTCTTTGGTTCAGTTTCCCTGCTCATAAATGGAAATAATTCTTTTTCTTACAGGACTGTTAGAGACTAAGATGATTGATACTACTGTCAGTGGCATAAAATCTCTTTCACTGTGTTCTCCCATTTGGGCAGATTTCTCTCATGTTTTGTCTCTCTCAATGAGAAAGTATGATCTTCAGGGCAGGGTTTTGCATTTCATTGAGTGTTTGTGCAGTGCCTAGGATGTGGTTCATGACTGGACACTACAACAGTGCAACTATTTAAAGATGCTTCTTCCTCTGGCTGAAACAAAACAAAAAACCCAACTCCTTGGGGTTAGGAAATTGTGGTTGCACCAAAACAAATTATTTCCGGTCTAGCATAATTGAAAATTCACCTTGTAGATGCAAAGGATAATTATTTCCTTCTTTCATACTAACTTTCTGATGCAGTAGAAGAGTTGGATTCTTGAAAATTAAAAACTGCAGGAATAAGAATGTAGTGAGATTTCTCTAGTGCTTACTTGTTATATGAGGCAAGACTACATACAATCCTTTACTATCATGCACACAACTACCTTTTCAGAAGTCTTTGTTGTAGTGTACCTAAGTATTTTTGTTGATGCTATTACGTAAGACAGAATAAATATAGGTGTCATACATTTTTTTAAATATGCTATTGTTGATCTGCTTAACCATTGCTAATGTATTTGTTCATCTTGTCCTGTTTCCTTTTGTGGGAAGCAGACAGTCTACCAGATGATTTTCCCCCCAGATGCACATAGCTCTTTCTCTACTTATTATTAAAGGAAAAGGCAACACTCATGATTTACATAATTGTATGACATGAAAGCTTTATCTGCTTTAATTACATAGTGCTTATTACTGGCATTATATCCCCCTGTGTGAAGAATAGAGCAAGCTTTGCAATATAGTAAAACTGAAAGTAGAGGAAGGATTTGTGTATGACATACTTAAAAATGCTTGATTAGGTTTTAATTTTGCAGGACTTGAAAACTGAATAAAAATGTGTTTTCAGTTGGTTTTTAATTCTGTTTTAAATTGTTTATATTGTAATGCAAAGTTTGTTACACTTCTGTTGCTTGTATTTGCTGTAAAAATGTATGTTATTTCTTCTGCACACCTCATCTAAAATAGTGCAACATGAGAGTTTAGGTTTCAGTCATCAATAGCAAGCTTCTGCCAAGTGCTCTCCATAATATGGCCAGTTTGTCATATAATTAAATTGTAACAGCAGGAGCCAGAATCAGCCTAGTGCACCTGCATCTTTATTTATAGTTAGCATCTGTCAATCTGCTTGCATGGGCTCTGTAGAAATTGCAAATGGGATAGAAGAGGACCTGGAGGGATCCAGCTTTTCAGTTCCCCTGTGGAGTAAGGATTTACTGAATCACTAGAAGGACAATTCATTAATTGGCCTAACAAAGCCTGGAAGTTTACCATGTTGCTTTTTGTGATCTAGATATTTAACCTGCTTTGCACTATTGAGTACCAGCTCTTACCCTTGATTATCTTGGTATGTCAGATCCTGTTCAGCATGTAGAAGGAAGAGGCTTTCTCAGCTCAACATAAATGCAGATTTATGGATGTGGATTTGTGCACTTGCACAGCACTGTATTTTAAAGTAGTGTTCAAACTTTCCAGATTTTTGCTCTGCCACACTGAGTCACAGTAACCATTTCTGTCCCTCAGCTAAGTCATCTGTAAAATGGAGATAATGGCCTAATTTGTTTTATTTATCTGTTTGTGCGTGTGTCTTGGAATGAAAAGGTGATATTTAAATTAGTGTTCAGAGTAGGCATTTCAAAAGCATTTAGCACTAACCCAACTTGATCTCACTGGGCATTTATAAATATACCTTTTTGTCCCGCAATGTGCCGGAGATCTGGTGGGTCGATTAATCAAGTCTGCTCTGCGTGCAAGCTGATGCATGCTGCGCTGAGTTGTGCAGTTGTATAAGCAACAAAATACGCTTCAGCATGCAGAAAATGGCAGTGGTACACTTTTGAACTAGAACACCTTTGAGGTGTTCTAGTTCAAAAGTGTACCGCTGCCATTTTCTCAGGGCTGATGTGCATTTCGCTGCTTATACAATGCACGCAATTCAGCACAGCATGCATCAGCTTGCTTTTAAAAGTGCTGGTGCTGCGGCACAAATGTGTGTACAAATGCCCATTGATGTCAGTGTTAAAACTCCTATTGACTTCAGTCAGACCAACGGTGAACACAGTTGAAAATTGCATCTTTATGTCTTGGACGGCCAGGGCCGACTCGAGTTACGATCGTACGTCAGGGCGGGCTGGTGAATGGAGAGGCAGACACAACTTATTGGTTGTAAAAAACTTTACTCACGCCTCTTGCAATCACGACGCAGGTGGTCCGGTCGTCGGAACAACCACACGAGTTGTTCCAGCTGGCGGGGCCCAAGCCAGTTAATCCGTCTGCAATTCGAAGCCGGCGGGGAAAGGGGTACGTCGGGGTTGCGCTCGGTGACGGGAAGAAAGATCGATAGGTGATCAGTCTATCGATCGGCAGCCGCAAGTCAGATCACTTCAGAGGCACTCTGCAGCGTGCTCAAAGCTCTTCCACTTGGGCGGAAGTCGCGCGGAATTTTAAACAGCCAGCGAGCCAATTACTAGCCGCCATGTGTGAATAATTTAGCACTGGCCAATAACGGGGCACAAATTTGCATCCGAATAGCGGGAACTCTTTGCACCGTGCATCTGTGTGCTGCAAAGAAGAAATGCATCTTGCAAAGGAAACTGCAAATTGGCGGGAACTCTCCTGCACGCAGGCTCTTAATTGCAGCAGAACACTCTGCTGTGCAAAGGAGCTCTCATGTGGCCAGGAAATTCCATAGTGCCGAGGCACAAAAAATCACTGGGTCGTGACACTTTATTCTGTGAAGAACCTTGTAACAGGTAGTGCTATTTAAACTAGATAGCTAAATATGGTTGTCCAAGTAAACACACTGCAAAATATTTGTACCAGTTTAAATAATTCTGGGCACTACAATATTTGTAGAATCACTTACCTTTGCCTGCGTATCTGAATTGGCCATACAATAAACTAGTTGAGTTCTGTCTGGAAATTCTTCTCCTCACAAAATTTGTCACTATTTGCATTTCTGTAATGCTGTTACCATATTTTCTTGATGATGCTGCATGACCATTTTTCTTGTAATCCCATTTGAAACAATAACTTGACGCAATCAAGATACTTAAACAGCAATATTGAAAAAAGTATTGTAGCTCAGGTATACTTGGGTATATACTCCTCTTCTCCAATTGAAAGGAATTGGTAGCTGGCAGGTGTGCTGTGGGGAAACTGCAGACCACTCAGTTTCCCTCTGTTCCTATAGAACCAGGCCAGGACAGTCAGGGGACTTAACTGTATCACAAGGAAACTTAACTTATCACAAGGAAAAGAAATATAGATATAAACATATGTTTATCTCTCTCTCTCTCTCTCTCTCTCTGTCTCTCATATGATATCTAAACAAATAACACAAACAATACCCTCTGGGTAAATGCTATAAAATTTTACACCGGTGCTCCAGATACAGGTAAGTCAAGTAGGTATCTGATCTGAAATAGATAAACTCCAAAATAAACATAGATATCCAGCAGGTAAACTATAGATACGTATAGGTGAATAATAAATAAACCACAAGTAAGTACAAATAAACAACAGGTGAAATAATAGCAACAGGGGGTCCCAGCAGAGCCCTAGGACTCAACTCATCTAATTTACCAACATGAGAGTTCACAAAATATAAGGCATAACATCACATCACTTACGGTACAAGAACCTCAAAAATAAACTTAATCCCGAAGGGAAACTCCAATGCCCTTGGGCTTTTTCCCAAGCTCTTCAATGAAGCTGGTAACTTCAGGGGGGCTCTCCCACTGGGACCTCCACTTTCAGGAGCCCTTAACTAACAACAGGGGGGACTCCCCCTCCCCTGTTGAAATCCTTTTTTCCCTGCAACTCTCAGCTCCCAGGCCTGGAGGGTGGCCCTCGTCCTCTGCGTCAAGCTGCTGTCTTGCCTGTGGTGGGCTTTGGGGGTGGTCACTGTCCCCTGGAGCAGGGCTCCGCTATGCGGAGCTTCTGGTGTCTCTGGCTCGGCCCTGTCTGCTGGCTTGTAGTGCAAGCACCGTCTGACTCCCTGGACTTGACCTTTTGCTATGGGTTGGAGGCCTGGGCTGCCTTGTGCAGCACTGAGCTTGGTCGGCTTCCGGACCCTCCGTGCAGCGCCTCCTGCACCGAGCTCCCAGCCTCGTGCCGGGGTTTGAGGACCTGACCCGCCCAAGCACTCCAAAGATCCTGCTCTGTGCACTTGCCTGTGAACCGTGTCTCTTGCTTCACGCCAGAGGTTACAGACCCGAGCTGCCTCATGCAGCTCCCAGGGTCTGGATGGCATGCGCCATGCTGTGCACTGAGAGCCTAGCCGCTGGAGCTGTCCGCCGTTCCCTGCTGATGGAAGTCTTCTGGGGTACTTCTGGGCTACTGCTTCGCCCTGCTGAGCAGCTCTCCTCAGCTCTTCTAAGCCCTGTTCTTCTCTGTCCTGAATGTGTCTCCCTCGTGCTGGGCACGCAGCTCCTTTTATACTCTCCAGGGCTCTGCCCCTGAAGTCTTCCAGACCTGACAGTGTTGCAGTCTTCAATCAGGTCCAGGGGGAGAGCTCCTCTCCCACTCCCGTTAGGAAAGGGGCAAGACTTAACTCCTCTTGCTGCCTCCTGATTGGTGGATGGGCTCCACCAATCAAAACAACTAAATCTCCAGCCTGGGACTCAACTCAAGCTCTGAAAGGCAAGCCTGCTACAGTATGATGTACACAAAGAAGTCTATTGTAAGTCAGACCCTTTGCCATGCTGATTTGATCTTCACCAAATATCCACGTATTCCCTTTTTTGTACACGTTCATTATTATTTCCCAAAGTCTGGTTAATATAGGAGGAATACTGAAGCCAAGATTACTTTTTTCCTTCATATAACCATTCAAATGGTTATGACTTGTTTAAAAATAGTTTATTTTGCAAGTTTTAAGGTTTTATGATTAAGTATTCAAATCCAAACCTTTTTTGGTTAGAAAATAGTTATGATTTAAGACTATGGGATAATATTTTGAAAGCAACTTAGGTAATGCTTGGCAAGCTGCCACATAAAGTGGTCTGCTCTCCTCCAGTATCCAAAGGTACCTGGGTTTAAGGGCCATTCTTTATTTTAAATAAAACTTTGATAGTTTTAAATTGTTTTGGTAAGTCCTATCTCATTGTATGGTCAATCCGAAGTCTACCATTAGCATTTGAGTCCTACAAACATCTACAAGAGATTTTGATTTCAAAGAGATTTGGACTTGAGAATGTGCACTGAGTACATTGAAATGGCTATGTAACCTCTCAGGGGCACATCATTAATATCTTTAGAAGAGCAAGCAAATATGCATTTACTGCTTCTCCAAAGGAATTGGTCTGCCAACACTGCTTATTGCCGTAATGTTATACAGTCAGTGTCTTGCAATGTAAAGCTGACATGTGAGGCATATGCAACCTGCTATCTAGTTTTAGAAAAACTGTTATAAAGTCAGTTTATGCCCTAGTTATGGAATTAAATTAAAGCACACTATATGTTTATGGGGCAAAATATTTTTTAATTCTAATTCCAAATACTAAATTTTAAGTATTGATCTTGTGGCTGAAAACTTTGCCTTTACCTAGAAATACATTTATTTGGTATGTTTAATTTTAAAAAGAAAGGGGAGGCTTCAGTTGTTTTCTAATTATGACATTTCATCCATGCTGTTTGAAGGGATTTTGTCAAAAAGATGAATTTTGAAATTTCTGGCTTTGTATATAATTGTGCCTTGATTTTTTTTTAAACATGCTTCACAAACTGTGAGTGCTTGAAGGTGCAGAATTGAGAGTCTAGAGTAGGAAACTAAGGTCCTTGCTGCTACTTATAGGTAGATATATGTAGTTAGCTGTCCTATACTCCTGCCATATTAAAAGCTCATGTGCTGGAGTAGAACCTTAAGCTTGAGTGGTTTACTGACTTGGAGAAAGAAGAGGTAGAGTTTGCTGGCCAGATCCTCAGGTGCCACAAATCAAAATAACTCAGAAGAGCAACACTAATTTGTGGAAATTGAGGCTCTGGCCTAATAAGTTCTTTTAAGTTTATCTTTAAATTAAAGGGAAAGGATAGCTGTGGAAGTACTACCTTCTGAAGGTGTTTTCCTCAGTCCTCCTACCGATCGATACCAGTACGGGACAGTAAATTAAATAGCCAAAAAAGTTCTACCCCAGCAGACCTGTCTGCCTTAGTGAAAAGTGGCCTAACTTTCCCTTATCGTCACTTGAGGGGTGTACTTTTTAATTTAGAGATCTGAACATTTGTCTATCTCCTGTAGCCTACCAAATGAGTATTTAAAAACAGTAAAATACATGCAAACTAACTAAAATTAATATCTATATATTTCATTCCTGTAGTATATTTACAGGGTTCTCCTTATGAAGAGACACCTGCATAGATTTGGAAACAATGCTGCAGTTTAGAATTTGGTGCATTCATTTTCTGATAAGGTTGTAGATAGCCAAAATTTTCAAGCCCTTCAGTTATTCTGAAAAGATTCATTCATTTTGTTTTAACCTCTTTGACACATTTCTAGAATAGGTATTTCTTCCAAGCAAAAGATTGACAAGTCTAATCATCCAAACCGGTTTCTGACTTTACACAGAGATGTTCCCAGCTGGTTCACTGGGGTTGAGGAACATCAGACTGCTTTGTCTAGTTTAATAGCTAGGGAGAAAGTGAGGCTAAATGACAGCAGCTGTGGCCCTGCAACATCAGATGTGCCTCTGGGACTGGTGCAGTCTTTTTCTTTAGGAAAGGGTGGGGGATTACAAAGAACCCAAGATGATGGGTTAATCCCACTGTGGCACTGTGTGTGTAGTGGGGGTGGGGAGCAATTGTGGAGCCACCCCTAAGCTTTTGAGAGATGAACAAAGAAATCTGTGCTGTGCAGTGCCTGACTTTCCTACAGGGCCCTGAAAGGTCTACAGAGAAGCTTTTGACTTCAGACTTTTCCTAACCTGCTTCAAGGAAAGCTCTTTAATTCATAATTCCTTTTTATTTGGTAGGATGAATGAACTTTTGATCTTTCAAAGAGCAAAAATTTATGAGATATTTTAAGTTACACAAGACTCTTCTTAACAATATGCTTTGATCTGTTTCTGCTGTGGGGATCCTTTCAATTGGCTGGTATTTGGCAAGGTAATTGACTTGCACAGAAGTTTGACATAAGGATTATTTGGACTGTATATGGAGCTATGAAAATGATTACTTTCTCCCAAGATAAGGTATGACAAGTTTGTCTTGCAGTGTATATATAGCATTCTGTACTTTTTGCTGGGAAAAGGAGATTGCTTTGGTCTTCCACATATTTTTTAAAGGGAAAGCAGAGTTAACTTGATGGTAGTCTTTGCAGAACTAAAAGCTATGCATCCTAATCAATTGGTAAGGCCCCTTTTCATTTGTATAAGTTGTTTTTAAAATTCATATGCCTTTTGCTATTTTGTTTTGAGTTCTTCATATTTCGTGAATTTATTTTGAACAGTACCTTCAAGCTTCTAGCATCTCTCTGTGTTAGTAGGCTGTGTCCACATATACTTAAAGGTTTATTTTCGTTGTAAACTGCATAACTGTGCTGAGTCTGAGTCATGATACTTTCATATTAGCAATGAACGATCTTGGAGGAGGAAAGTGGAGATTTGAGAAAGGGCTGTGTTTAAAATTTATATGATGGTCTGGATTATGCCCTTCAATATTTTGAGAGAAATGTACAGGCAGGATATTTAAAATAGGGAGAGAGACTTTTTCTGTTGTAATGTTCAAAGGACCATCCTTCCATGCACATTCAAAGTCTTGTCTCCTACATCTGTAGAATGACTGAATACTTAACGTACATCCGAGGGATACGGTGGATTTCCCTTTTCTTTTTGAATGGTATATGTTGATTATCAGCAAAATGATTAATTTATTTTTTTGTCATTTTCTGGACTTTCAGTTTTGGTTTCCTCTGTCTGTCGTATGTTTTGTAGTTCAGCATATAACTATCCTTAATAAGATTTCACAGTAATTTTTAGTTTAAACTTTTTGCTAAAGCTGTGTATTTCTCTAATAGACTGCCATGAAGTTTGCTTTGTTTTTCTCTAGAACTGCATAGTATTTCACTCCTTCCCCTGCTCCATCTTCCACTCCCCAAAAGGTGTTATGTACTATTTGAGAAATGGAATGGTTTCATTTAATGGATAACTTTTTATATGTTGCCTGTCCAGAGCATGAGCTGAAGCTATTTGAAAACTATATATATTTAATGTACTGCAACTTGTATGAAATTTTTTCTTTCGTATGTTTTTCAGAAGTCAGACCAATACGGGTTTCCAAAAGTTCTCTTTGATATACTCACATGTTTCTGAAGCAATAGGGTGGTTCTGCGTTCTTGGAGACGGGAATAAATTATACAAGGGAAATGTCTAGTTTTGGCAGTGATACAGTTGTTCAATGTAGGGCTTTTAAAATAGTGATTTGTGTCAGGTACTCAGTTTGTAGAGCAGTGTAACCGCGTTCTGAAAACTGATGTGATTTTTGGGTCCGAGTTGAAAGAGTACGTTTATAATATAATCTGCACAGAGAGGGGATCCTGAACAGTTTGGAAACAGGTATTGCACCATTGCATGCTAAAGTATGTTCTTTTTAAGCTTTGTTGCAATAAACACTTCTAGTATCGCAGAATGGTGTGATACAAAGCACGTTCTCTCTGTTCATTTCTATTAACACAGCAGATCTTTTGTGCTGCTATAGAGCTGCTGTGTTCTGCAGTATAGTAGATACCCTCTGCAAAAGCAACCCCATGCAGATACTAATCAACATATATATATATATATATATATATGCTTGGTTACTGACTTGGACCTATGGAACCTGGGAAGTTTTTAAGGGTTTTAATTTCTTCTTGGAGTCATGGTGTTATGCTCAGGTATTGCAGGGCATAAATAAGGTCATGCATTATTTCTATATACTACCCAATCTTCAGACACACTTACGAATTAATACATTCCTTTACTTTGAACAAAAAAGCCCCATGTCACCTCTTTAAATAGAGAAAATGTATTGAGAAGACTATATGCATTTATTCTTTCTTTGTTGCTTTAGGAGATATCACTCAAAAAGGATATGAAAAGAAAAGGGCAAAGCTACTTGCACGGTACATACCGCTCATTCAAGGTAAGAAAAAGAATTAATCTTTTTGAAGCTTTCTGTAATAAATTGTTGTAAAAAGTGATATATGTAGCTGCTAAATCCTTGATAAGCAGAATAAATGTCCTGAGTAAGTGAAGAAACAAGCTGACCAAAAACACCAAATTGTCTTTTTAATAAACAGAATTTCAGTTGCCATTGTAAAGGTTGAGGTGGATCAGTATACAACTTTTGCATTAAGCTTCAAACCTACATGTTACCACACAGGTTTGTAAACTAAGAAACTCTTCTATTTTGTTAAAATAGCAGAGTATAATTCTGCAGAACTTTAGGAGAACTTAAGTATATGTGTCATCTAGTTACTTCTTTAAAAGAATAAGATTTCTGGATAATCTTTTGATGTTATTCTTTTGGGGTAGTAACTATGACACTGGTTATTTGAATACAAAGGGCATACTTAATGGTAGTACTCAGACAAAATACTCAGAAACAAATGTTAAAATATCTTGACATAAAATAATATGTCTGGTACAGTTCATCAAGCTTGATGCAGTTGGTACAGTTAATCAAACTTGATGCAATTTGCTGATTATAAATCATACTATTAAGACATAATTCATAAGGTATAACTTAAAACTGCTATAAAACAACTTTTACCCAATATTTCCTGATATGGAGAGGTAGTGCTTGCTCTTATAGTAAAATAATACTATAATATTCACATTATCCACAATATTTTGCATCTTCTTTGGCTTGTCTCTAATTTAAAACATGTAATTAATGAATGTGTACCTTCTTGTGACCGGTCCATGAAGTCTGTCGTCGTCTTAGACAAGATGTGGCATGAAGATGCTTGTAACTACTCTTGATTTTGTAAAAGTGACATGTATAATCTCTGTTACAATTATTTCTTTCATGACTGCTTTGATGCTAAAGTCTAACTGATCAATGATCAATAATATACTATTGCTCTAAAATAATAAAGGCATAGGCTTTGTGTTATAAATCACTGCTTGGCTGTTTGCCTCTATATTTTGGATGTTTGACTCTTAAAATTTTGTAAGTAGTATGAATTTGTTTGAAGACGTATTTTCAGTTTAGGTTGTTTTTAAGTATGTAAAGACTTTTAGGGAAAAAGATGGGTTGGTTATCTAATTATCTGTATTTTTTAAATATCATACAATTGTGAAACTTTTTTGTTATAACTCAAGTTTATCTTAAAACTACACATTAGCCATGGACTTAAACCTAAAAAAAAAAAAAAAAAAAGGAAGGCACCATGAACCTTTATTTTCTGTTTATTATTTTAGAACAGATGCTTGCAAATCGTTTATTGTAAATGTTTGCAACATGATTTTTCCTTTTTTACCATATGGAAGAGCTCCATATAGTTAAATAAATAAATAAATAAAATAAAGCTACATACTGCTGTGTCTACACATGCATTAATGTACTTTAGTTAATGCACATTAGATCAGTACCTTCACTGTGAGGTACTAGGAAAATGCGCATTAGCCTGTCTTAATGCGCATTAACTAAAGAGCTTTGGGTGCCTGTACATGAGTGGAGGCTGCTTTGACATGCCATAATTACAAACGATTAACCAAGTCACTGGAGCGTGGTAGGAGCTGTGCTTCACCCAGCCTCTGTCTTGTGTATCAGTGTCCCCATGCTTCAAAATGGCAGCGGGGTAGTTCATTCGAGCTTCAGATAAATCACCCTTACTGGATTTTAAGTAATGCTTTAGTGCGCATTAAAATAAGCAAATCCACATTAAAGCATATGTGTAGACATGCCCACCGATTTGTACACATCTGAAGTAAAGTATTTTAAATATTTTCATACACACACAAAATCTCTCCTGTCTCTTATTTGAAAAGGCATTTACTTATGCAGTAAACCAGGAATGGGAAAAATGTGGCCCACGGGTTGGATCCAGCCCACCAATTGTTTGTATCCATCCCATTTCTTCCCCTGTGGCACTCCACCTGGGACTGAGCCCCACCTGCTCCCACTTGGGGCAGTCCATGCTGTACTTCTGTCCTCACCTGCTCTGTGCCGCCAACCACACTGCCCCAGCCCCGGCCAGCATGCACAGCTTCCCAATAGGGCTGCCTTCCACCCACTTGGCCACCCACTGGAGCTGGAAGCCTGTGTGCTGGAGCAGAAGCCGCCTGGCTGCAGCTTCCCCCACCCGACTTGACTCGCGTGGTGCCCAGCACACATTCCCATGGTCGCCACTGCCATTTCCCCACACAACCTGTTCTCCAGAGCGGCGCAGCAGGGACAGGAGGAGGAGGAGCCAAGCAGTACCCAGGTGGGTGCTACAGCAGCAGCAGGAGTAGCTCTACTGGGAAGCTATGCACATTAACCGAGGCTGGGGGGATGCCATCAGCAGGCTCAACATGGTTTGTCCTGGGTGGGAATGGGTGGGACTCGGCCCCATGCAGAGAGCTGTGGGGGCAGCTGTGGGCTGGATGGGGGAGGGCAGAATACACCTGCACCACATGACCTAGGCAAGCTCTGCTGCACACACCCCTTCCTCCTCCCTCCACCCATTCCCTGCCATCTGGAGCCAGCTCCTGGGACCTAGAGCATGGGCAGCCCTCCCCTCCCCGCCCTCTGCCCCACACACTCCCCTCCAACCCTCTACCCATTAGAGTAAGATTTTATTTTGAGCTATTATGCAATCTCCTCTATAGACGCTACTCAAAAAAAATGAATCGGGACAAAAATTATTTTAAAATGAAATGTTATAATGTATGATTTTTTTAGTATACAATTTGTTTGTTATCTGTAACTTGTTAAAATGGTATCTTCTGAAAGATTATACGTGTGTGGCCTTTGACAGCTCACCAAAACTTGTTAAATGGCCCTCCAGCCAAAGTAATTGCCCACCCCTGCAATAAACCAATTGTTTTTGGTTTTTTAGTAGGAAGAAGTTCAGCGTGAGAAAATTATTAGATGCTAAATTTTATGGCTGATACCAGAGGGAAGGTGTTCTGTATTGTATCAATAGTAACTGTCATCTGGCCATCTACTGTACTAAAGCTTTCACAGAATATACAGGTTCTTGTATACCTGAAGAACATACTGATGTTGATTTGGGTGGAAAACCTAGGGCAGTTGTACACGACAGGGGTTTAGTCTCCTAAATTGAAATGGTCGGTTTTTAATTGTGACGATTAAAAACACACCGTTTCAATTTAGGGGCTTCCATCACTTACAGTGTGGGCCCTGATCCTTTTTTTCTGCAAAGCCTGCTCACCTCTCCCATGGCTGGTGGGCTGAGTGGCCCCTGAGCTGCGGGGGGCCTCGGTCCTTTCCTCCGTGGTGGCGGCGAGTCTCCTGGGGCCATCCAGATGGGCTGTTAGTGGGCTGGGGGCTGTGCCAGCTCGACCTTGGGGAACAGTTGGAACTGGACTGGGTGCTCCCTCTGAGCTGGGGCAGCCGTCCCGGGGGGTGCTGCTACTGCAGAGGGAAGGACTGGCGTCCCCTGCAACTCAGGGACCACGCGGCCCACCAGCAGTGTGCCCCCCGGCTGGAGGCAGGCTCTGTGGTGGGGGGGAAAGATTGAACTGAGCCCCTCGCCACTTCTTTTTTCCCCACCAGCAGAGCCTGCCCGTGCAAGCTGCTGGTGGGCTTAGCAGCCCCTGATCTGCAGGGGGACCCAGTTGTTCCTTCTGCAGTGTCAGTGCCCCCTGGGGCCACCCAGGCAGGCAGCTAGCAGGCCGGATGCTGCCCCAGTTCAGAGGCAGCACCCATCAGATCTAACTCTTCCCTGAGCCCACTGGGGTTTCCAGCATGCCATACACTGTTTCCACTGCCTGGGACTGCCTGGGAATGGGCTGGCTTGATTACTCAAATTGATCTTTGAGTGATTATTCAAATTTATTTTTGAGTAATAACATAGCCTGAAGGAGAATGGTCCCTCAGTTTTTCTTATGTGATGGCAGGAAGGCTTTTTTTTCAGCTTAGGCACAATTATCAGTTTTAAATGTTAGAGTTTGAGCCAGTAGATTTAAAAGAGAATTTATCTCTCCCTTGACCCCTTCCACTGTCCTACTAAGATGCATCCAACTCCATTCAGTTCTTCCTTGATCAGATAATAGAAGGAGTTATCCCAACAACATCCTCTCTTGCCCACAGTGGAAACACAGCTCTGGTCTGTCGAGTTTTTTCAAGTTTTTCCATTCTAGCGTGCTGGATCTTGGAGTTTAACAACTTCAGGCTAAAAGGTATTTCAACAGAGGGAGTCAAATGCTTTAGTAGCAGGTGCTCAAGCTGTGTTACTGTCTTATCTGTCTATGCTTCTCACTTAGCTTTGCACTATCCTTCTCACTTAACTTTGTCTTATTTATCATCTAGAGAGTAGGAGGGGCTACTTTTCCACAAGCTTAAAGAGAACAGTGCCTTGAGAAAAAGACCAGTGCACATAAAATTTACTTAGAAACCTGTGCTAATTATTCACTTTAATTTCCCAACCATAATGTTTCATTAACCTTGTTCTAGCTTTGAATTCTGTGTTAATTGATGTATCCTGAACATAGTTCAAATTAATGTTTAGGAATCCCAGTGGATATATGCACTGACTCATTTTTTTTTTTGTCAGTGTATTTGAAAGTGCAAGGCTGGGATATATGCACTGACTCATTTTTTTGTTCATTGATAATTGGTATTAGGATTTTTTTTCATGTGATGTGCTAAATATAATTTTATTCCTAGTGGAACTCGTGAGGCTTCTCGTGGTTCAGTCAACTTGGGTCACTGCTTGATGGATACTTATCTTCGCTTTAGGATCTGAAGAGGCTTCATTCTATCATTTTTTCCCCAGAATGATTCATATTACTCCTGCTGTTGCTTTGATCGTCATTTCCTTTTAATTTCATTGTTGTTCTTTAATTATTTTACTCCTCATTCAGTGAAGTAAAGCTCTCATGTCCAGTTCCTTTGTCTACCATTCTTTGTACAGACGTGTTTCCTGTTCCGTGAACTCCACAAAGACCAATGGGTGACTGTTTTAACTATAGCAGTAACATATTAACAGCACCATCTGTATACAGTTTTAGAACAGCTCACTTGATGTCAGGTTTCTGATATTTTTAAGGTAGTTATGAAAAAAATAATCTGCTCAGTGAAAAAATAATTTTAAAATTGCTTTCCAAGTACAATAAACTGAATATGCTGTACTCAGCTTTAAGCTTTTTAAACTTAGTACTGTATTTACTTGGTTAAAAGATTGTTTTTTCCCCATTAATGTGGGGAGAGAGGAGAAGTAACTTGTTTTAAAATTCAGTATGAGGCAATGGAGGGCAGGCAGCTGTTGCGGCTCCAGCTCAAGCCCCAATCCTGGGTTAAAGCTGGAGTTGCAGCTGCTGCCTACCCCTTGCCACTCTTCCCCTGCAAGCTTGAGCCCCTGCCACACCCAGTCTCTCCCCTGTGCAGCTTCTGCCCCATAGGTAAGGGGGTGGTGGAGGGGCAGGTGGAGAGGAGAGACTTCAGTGAGGGGGAGAGATGGGGGAAGGGAGCTGAGGCTGTGGAGGGCAGAAGTGACATGGAGAGGGGATGGGGGAAGGGGGTGGGAGCCTAAGGCTGTGGGGAGTAGGCACAAGGGCAGGCAGCAGGGGGCAAACTGCGTGCCTCTCCCACTGCCTCCACACTGCCTACCATCTGCCCCCCCTACTGCCTCTACTTCAGTGCTCCCTTCACTGCCTACCCCCTTGCTGCCTTCCATGCTACCGCCACTTTTTCCCCATTTGCCCTACCACATGCACCCCTCACTACCTTCCCCACTTTGTCTCCCGTGCCCTCCCCACACTGCCTACCCCATTAGTACTTCTCATTGCTTGTCCCTCCTCCACCTGCAGTAGTGGGGGAATGAGTTTAAGACAGTCCTCCAATAATTAGATTTTATACATGGAAACTTATAATAAATTTTTCCATGTATAGAATCTGTTATTGGGGGGGTCATCTTAGATTTGGGTAAATCCAAGGTATTCATAACACCTTAAAAGGAAACTGTCGGTTATTACTTTTAGAATGACCGGTATAATGTGTATGCCTTTAAATGCATTGTGCACTACAGTAGTTATTTAAATTTGACTTTAATTTGAATTACATAACCTAATTCGGTAAAATTAAGTACAAAATAATTAGTTTTCTGTAGAAATACCACATATCTCTATTAAGCAAATTCATTATCCCAGTATTCTTTGGCTGCTTCTTTAAAAGTAACTTAACAGTTGTTGACATTGTATTTCCTTATAGATGGAAATGAAAATGTCCAAGATTTCTCTCACTGTATCTCTGTTGGCAAATATTTATGAAAACTGCTAGTTAAAGTTTGTGTCTTGTTCCCTTTTAATTCTGATCCACAAAGCAGTATTAGATTGTTATACCCTATCAGTAATTCCTTTAGCAAAAGTGGCTGGCACATCTGTGTGGGGATCTAAAAGTTCTGACTCTGTTGAGGGGATCCCAGGTTTGACGTTTTTTTGTTTGTTTTGTCTCTCCCTACCCCCCCCCCAAGTGTTTGACCCAGGAAATTACATGGCTGAGTCTGTACTTAAAACAGTTAAGTTTGCAGAGACCTGGTGGGTATTTGGAGGGCATTCATTCCACTCCTTCCTAGCAGGGAAGTCCCAGAGGATAGTGATGAGTGAGTGCTTATCATCTTCTTGGGACATTTTCTCTGGGGTCCCCCAGGGTTCCATTATGTCACTCCTTCACTGGGCAAATTTGTGGTGAGATTTGGAGTGAGATGCTCTTGCTCTCTCTTTCTAATCGGGCCCTAGCCCTGCAGTCTTAATCCTTTCCCAGTACCTGGCTGCAGTTGGAGATTAGATGCAGTTGAATCCAAACAAGACAGAAGTGATGATGGCAGGCAGAGCACCTTGATTTATGGGGGATTGGGACACCTATCACTGTTTGGATTCAGCCTTCCCTTGTCTCAGATTTAAAGCCTGGGAGTGCTTCTGGATCGTCTACTGCAGGAGTGGGCAAAGTCTGGCCTGTAGGCTAGATCTGGTCGGCAGTGGGCTCCATTTCCCAGCTGCCCCTGTGCATGGCTGGGGCTGGTTTCCATGGAGACCCCAGCTGCAGCTGTATTTGGAAGTGCAAGGCTGGGGCTGCCCTGGACACCAGCCCCAGGCATGCTGGCAGGGCAGGGCAAGAGCCTGCTCTGGAGCTGCTGGAATCTTTTGGCGGGGGCAGCTTGCTCTGAAGCCAGGGCAGAGCTGTGATCTGTAGACTACATGGGCCAGGCAGGGACATGCAGGCAACAGATTGCAACTCTGCCCTGGCTCCTTGCAGCGGTGACAGCCTGGTCTGGAGCAAGGGCAGAGCTGCCATCCCCTGCCTGCGTGCCCCTGCCCAAAGTGTGCAGGCTACAGATTGCAGCTCTGCCCTGGCTCCGGAGCAAGCTGCCCCAGCCACAAGATCCCAGCGGCTCTGGAGCAGCCCCCTGTCCTGCTCTGCTGTGTGCCCTTGAGCTTTCACAGCACCTGCGGCTAGGGTCTCCATGGAGACCAGCCCCAGCTTGTGTGGGCAGGGACTGCTGGGAAATGGAGTCCAGCTGCTGGGCAGAAAGGCCATTTTGTCCACCCCAGCTCTAATGCATCTGGATCTTTAGGTGGCAGCAATAGCTATGAGCACCTTTCACCAGCTCCATCTGGTGAGAAGTCTTTGATACTTTCTTTCAGATTTGGATCTGGCCACCATCATTCATAATCTCAAGGCTAGATTACTGCAATATACTCTATAACGGCTGCTCTTGAAGGTTGTTTGGAACCTGAAGCTGGTGCAGAACATGGTGGTTTGACTTCTGATTGGGGTGGGTTGCCAGGGCACATAACTCGAGTGCTCCAGTCTTCACTAGCTCCCAGTAGTTCCAATACCTCACCCCCCCAGCCTGTTACATAACTGTACTGGTGAATTAGATGCAATGAAAATCTGTAATGGACTTACTTGATTGGTCAGTGTCAGCAGGATAATCTGCCCCCTACTGCCAGTCTGCTGGTAGCAATTTACTTCAAGGAATATTCACACTCAAGGAAATATAAAGTAGTGTAGCTTAATCCAGCCCTTCATTGTGTCACTGGTTTTTATCTTGTCCTTTGCACAAAATGCAGTGGCGTTCTAGTCCATGTTGTTAGCCCATCAGTACCAATGGATCTGGTTTGTTTTTCTCTTCTCTTTAGCCGCCTTTGGGATAAATTTATGGGTGCTGGTACCTCCTGGTAGGCGTAGGAGGTATTCTAGGCAGAATTCTTGCATTTATTTTGAAATACATTTGCGGAGATCAGATTTCTACTTTTTTATTTTCACATATGTTACTTATTTTTTCATATTTTAATATCAATTAAGAAATAAAATTTTCTATTTGGGGCACTTCCCTCCCACCCTCCCCCAAGCTTGGGGGCCCAGTAAAATATACCATACCACCCTTCTTATAGGCCCTACCCTTAAACCAGTTTGTTCAGATCCACTCCTGCTGATTTCTTTCTAATATAGCAAAGAAGCCTAACCCTTGGAATCAGCCTGCCAGTAGACAATTTAGATTTCTTCAGTCTGAAGGTAGAGGTGTGACTGCACATCTCCTGAGAGCTACTATTCATGTGTGTTAGTTCAGCTTAATTTTGACTGCAGATTTTCATACATAGTTTCATAGTTGGTAGGGTTGGAAGGGACCTAAGCAGATCATCAAGTGTAACCCCCTGCCATGGCCAGGAAAGAATGCTGGGATCAAATGACCCTGGCAAGGTGATTATCTAGCTTCCTTTTGAAGACCCCCAGGGTAGGAGTGAGCACCGCTTCCCTTGGAAGTTGGTTCCAGATCCTAGCCGTCCTGACTGTGAAGTAGTGCTTTCTGATGTCCAGCCTGAACATACTCTTATTCAACTTATGGCTGTTATTCCTAGTTACTCCTGGTAGTGGTGGTGGGGGCCGGCTCCCGATCTCGGGGGCGAGCCGGGCCCGTCTTTGTGCACACAGGCTGTGGCCAGCAGCCCGGGCACGTGGGGCCGGAGAAAACCGCGGCGCGGTATGGTACGCTCGAGCTAGAATCAGTCACGGAGGTGTAATGGTTGATTGAAAAGATCATTTACTTACACCCAAGGTGGTTGCGGGGTAGGCTGGTCAGCTTTCCAGGCACAGCTCCGCTTGAGTTCTCAGTGGAGGACTCTGATAGACTCGGTTCCTTGACCCTGGAGTGGTTTAGGCTCCGCGGGTTTAACAATTCTCTCTCACGGAGCAGCTGAATCTCCGTGGGTTTCACTCAGTTCCCAGGTCCCCCGGAGCTGTTAAGACTCCGTGGGTTCGAAAATTGGGTCCTTAGGATAGGGATACATCTAGGGTTGTGGTCGGCGACGGGGAGAGGCTAGAGGGTATGTGCCTCGGAGGTGTTAAGGCTCCGAGGGTTCGGAAATTAGGTCCCCCGGGGTTGTTGAAGCTCCGTGGGTTCAACAAATTAAACCTCTGTTGCCCTCTTAAGGAAAAAGCTGGGTTCGAAGGGATCAGCAGCGCTTAGAGATCCTCACGCTCCTTTCCCGAACTCCACGTGCTTTCTCTCTCTCCGACTTGGGCGGAAACTACCCAAGCCTTTTGTACGGCTAGCAAGCCAATAGCTAGCCACCACGTGTGCCTATATTAAGATCAGCCAATAATGTGGCGGAAATCTCAATACAAATGGCGGGAACTTCTTTGTACCGTGCATCACTATAATGCAAAAGAAATGCACAATGCAAAGAAGGCTACAAAACTGGCGGGAAAAACTCCTGCACGCAGGTTCTTAATTGCAACAGAACACTCCACCGTGCAAAAGAGCTGCAATTTAGCGGGAACACAATTTAGCGATGCCGAAGCACACACAAACAAGAAAACCACAACTTTGGGTTGTGACAGTGCTCAGGGGAACAGCGTCTCTCCCGTTCCCTGCTGGTCCCCCTTGGTAAGTTTATAGGCAGCCACCAGATCCCCTCTCAGCCTTCTCTTCTGGAGACTAAACAGGTTCAGGTCCCATAGCCTCTTCTCATAGGGCCTGCCCTGCTGCCCCCTGATCATGCGAGTGGCCCTCCTCTGGACTCTGTCAATGCTGACTACATCCCTCCTGAAGTGCAGCACCCAGACCTGGATGCAGTACTCCAACTGCGGCCTGACCAATGTCTCATAGAAGGGTGGGGATCACCTCCCTGGACCTGCTCGTGATGCATCTGTGGATTCATGACAAGGTGCGGTTAGCCTTACTGACCGCGTCCTCGCATTGGCAGCCCATGTTCATCTTGGAATCAATAATAACTCCAAGATCCTTTTCTACCTCTGTGCTGATAAGAAGCCTGTAGGTCTGCTGTTGGTTCTTCCTCCCCAGCTGCAGTACCTTGCACTTGTCAGTATTGAAACCCATCCTAGTCTCATCCACCCACCCTTGTAACCTGTCCAGATCTAGCTGTAGCATGTCCCTCTCTTCTAACGTGCCCACTTTTCCCACATCTTAGTGTCAACTGCTAATTTGAACAAGGTGCTTTTCACCCCCTCGTCCAAGTTGCTGATGAGGATGTTGAACAGTGCGGGCCCAAGGACCGAGCCGGCTGAGCATACTGCTGAGCATCTTTTCTCACACTATTGTCCTGAAAGCTCTAATGGGCAATTCAAATGGCTTTATAGTCCTGGACTAACATCTCAGAATTGAAAGGAGGTGACATACTTCTTTGCACAGGTGTAAGCTAAGAGGGTTTAAGAGCGCTCTCAAAATACTACTACACAAGCCATGGGCTTCAAGCATTAAAGCTCATGCCTGACCCTTCAATTATATTCCTTATTGTACACCTGTAATTATAAAACAAATATTTATTTTTTATGCTATTTCCATGCTTGTTCAAAGGGTAGATAATAGATTGGAGCAACAGCAAATGCTGCAGCTTTTTGAAGCCATATTGTCTTCACAACCAGGAGGCAGATCAAACCCTAATCACAAGAGTGCACAACACATAGCCCACCATAATTCTTAATTAAACTGATCCTTCATTGTTGAATCCTTTTCAAAAGGGATTTAAATAGCAAAGCAGCAAGTCCGATTACTCTTCACTGTAAATTGTCTTCACCACGTGGCTATTCATTAATCTGCACTTGTGCCTACATGTGAGGTCCAGTTTTCCACTTGCAGAAGTGGTGGGGGCACATATCTGATCCATTCTCACTAGTGGCAGCCTTTAGAAAAAAATCTTTTGAGTGGCCCTCAAACTGTAGAGTTGTCCACCCCTGTTCCAGCATAATCTTGCTGTTTATTTTAAGCTTAAACATACTTTGATAAAAAAGAACTCCAAAACACAAGCGCATTTGCATATATGCATATGTGCATGCACACACGTGAGAGAGCTCGCATGCATGTACATGCACCCACAGAGAGCGAAAAATGGGATTGAAAAGGAATGAGAAGCTTTTCCTTCTGCTATCTTTTTACCTTTAGAACTGAGGTTTAATCTAGAGTTTTCAAGCCTTCTAAATAAAGTTAAAAAATTAAGTAAACAGTTTCTTAAAGCTGAGTCTTCCCTTAGATTTCAAGTTTCCCACTCACCAGTGAGCATGCAGTGAAGGATGGCATTCCTTGCCTCATTCCACCAGAGTTCCTTCTTTTCTGAATATTTTTGGGATGTTCATGCAAGAACAGCCCACATTTTTCCTGAAAGAAAAAAAAAGTTCTTTTAGAATTTTCTTGGAAGAAAAAAGAAATAATAAGCTTCACCTAGTGCTGATTTTATCTAATCTCTGTTTCTTCCTGACATCCCTGCCTTGCTGGCAGACTTCTCTTCAGGATATTCATTGTTAAACTGGGAGTTCTGATCTATGTTGAGAACAACAATTGCTCTTGCAATATGAGTTATTTAATGATTAATATCTCCAGTGGTCGAGCAAAAGATGCAGAAGTAAAGGAGTTGTTATTTAAAAGTCCTCAGACATTTAACCTGAATGTCAGGATCTGGGCACCTAAGTTCTGACATCTGTGGATGTCAGTTTGTCCAGCAAAAACTTCTGTTCCACTATCCTCTCCAAATCCCAGACCTGTAGTATCTTTGAGCTCTTGGGGTTGAAAGATCAGTGGCTTTATCTTCCTGGGCATGATGATTGGGGAGAGCTTGTACTGCTTAATCTGAGCTGTCCAGAATGTTGGTTATTTCACATGATTCTGAGAATTTTACTCTCATGAGGCTCTTGAAAGAACAAGAATTGTATTTTGTCTTGCAGCCAGGGATAAAGCAGAGTTTCTTTTTTATGGGCTGCTGAGTTTGGCTTCCAGAAGGTCTAAGTGTTAAGAGACTTGTAGCATATACTTTCCATTGCTGTCCTGTCCCCCTGTTGCCTGCCTGCCTCCCTCCTGTCTCCGTGCCCCAAGTAATTTCATATTTCCCTATCATGTCTGCAAAGATATTATCAGGAGACTGAAAGAATGAGCTAATGCTTTGTGTATTTTCAGAACCATTTTCCTTTTTTTTTAAAAGCTAAAAACAATTGATAACATAATTTCTTTAGAAGGTACTGCTAAATGCTATCTTAATTTAAGAAAACATAAACAAGCTTTGTGAAATGTCAGCATAGCATGATTAACCTTATGCTTCCAAAAAGTTAGTGCTTTCTGACTTGTCTGAATGCCCAGTTTACTTCCAGCTCTGTTCAAAATGTTTGTGAAATTCCTTCTTTGTAAACTCTTTGGCTAGCATAACTGCTGAATGAGTTATTTCTACTAACAGACTTGCAGTGCTTTGACTGTTCTAGACATGCGTATTGAAATATTTTCATTATTT
Organism: Alligator sinensis; assembly: GCF_000455745.1. NCBI lineage: Eukaryota > Metazoa > Chordata > Crocodylia > Alligatoridae > Alligator > Alligator sinensis. The sequence continues at coordinate 1,196,773 of NW_005842017.1, forward strand.
GCAAGTGGTTTTAGTAGAAGTTGGTAGCAGCATTCTGATTAAAGGTCTACCAGTGTTCTCATTCAATAGCCTTTTGGCTTGACCAGCCATTTTCAAGTTAGTATTTGTTAGACGTGTGCCACTATATCAGTCCATATCATATCGGCACCAATAAAAAATAAAATTGACATTATCGGCAATCGGCTTTTTTTGACTGATGTGACTGATATTGTCACCGATAAATGCTGTGTGCATGTGTGCGCGCTGATGCAGCATGCATGTGGCTTAGGAATGCAACCTATGAGCTTGGAGAGCAGTGTCCATCTGGTAAGTCTGTGGGGGAGAAGGGACATGGTGTGGGGTAGATTGAGGCCCACACAGTGAGCCAGGGAATGTAGCTGGGGCAGGTGCTGCCCAGCTGGGGCGTGGTGAGGTGTAGGACAGAGCCGCAGGTGTCATGTCCGGTGGGACACAGCAGGAGGTGGCTCCTGTTCTGCGCACACCCCTGGGGGTGGTATGGGGGGGATTTTTGCTAGGGGTGAGGGCAGGCTGGGCCAGGGGCTGTGCCAGCCTCTTCCCGGTGGGTGGGCTGGATGGGGGCTGCACTCGGGGCAGGTTGGGGTGGGGCGAGCAGTGGCGGTGTGGGGCAGGGGGGCTATGGCTAATTGTGGTGGCTGTAGCCTACCCCAAAACCACCCATCCTCCCCATGTCTGCCCTGAGTTCAGCCCTGGCCAGCCACACCCCCCACCCAACTTACCAGCTGGGCGCTGCTCTCCCAAGCTGCGGGGCTTCATATCAGCAATCAGATCAATATTGGCCAATATGGCTGGTTAATAATTGTCCATCAGTTTCGGCCAAAAAAATCATTATTGGTGTACCCCTAGTATTTGTACTTTTTAGGAATATTGGACTATCTTTGTACAAGGTACAGAGTGTTACCTGTTAGGTACAAGGGAGGATAATTGGCCTGATTTTAAACAGAAGAAGTGTTTTGTACAGTTGCTAAAAACCTACCTAATAGATGATTATGCAGATTTTGTGCATTTTACTACTTGGGGCTCTGCTTCTTCTGTTTCATGGATAGAGCTAACTCAGGGGTGTCAGACTTGCTTTGCACTGTGCGCCAGATCTGGACTGTGGGGTGTCTTGTGAGCTGGATCCAGCCTAGGGCATGCTCTAATACAGGACATTTTTGCAACAGCAGTTCCATCTCTGGTATGGGGCATGCTGTGCAGCTGTGGCTTGTACTGTGTCCTCATGTGCTTGCAGGTCTGGCAGAGGGCACAGGGTAACTGACTGATGTAAAAATATAATTGTAAATGGGGAATCATCAAGTGTGTATGTCTCTGTGAATGGATTCCCAGAGGGATTGGTGTAAACATGGAAATCTCAAAAGCATAGGGAGACTACCTCTGTATTTATTAGTAGCTCGATGAATATTCTGTTTGCTTCTGGTGTCCACAATTTAAGAAGCATCTTAATGAATTGGAGATTGTTCAAAAAGAGTCACAAGAATTGGCAAAGAACTAGAGCACATGCCTTAAAGTCAGACTCCCAGACCTCATTCTGTTTTCTTTCAAACAAGAAAAGATTAAAAAATGACTTGATCGCAGTCTTTAAGTGCCTGCATAGGGAACAAAACTTTACTGGTCTCGTCAATCTAGAAGACAAAGGCAGGTCAAGATTGAATGGCTGCAAGTTGAAGCTAGGCCATGTTGTATTAAAAATAAGGTGCTAAGTTTTGGTAAAATAAGGTGCTGAGTTGTAGTAGTGACTATAAAGCCAAAGGAGTAACTTACCAAGGTTTATGGTTAGGGGACCTACCAAAGTCGTGATTTTTCAGATTTTGCAGAAATTGCAAAATCCAGCATAGCCCACAAAATCTGTGGGGGGGGGGGGGGGGGGGGAAACAGAGGTTTTCTTCATCAGCTACATCAGACAAGCACTACTTTGGTGAAGATTAGGTGAAGTCTGAAAAGCAGTGTCCTCTAATAAGTGACCCTCACCTCTGCTTTAGTGCCTTACTGATACTTTGCAGTCCTATATGGTAATTCCTAGCAAAGTTCAGTGTGCCATGGGGCATGGCACAGATGGTATAGCACTGAGGTCTCAGACTAAAGAATATCAACATCACAGACTCCACATGGTCATGATGGGGCCTGCCCCATCAACCTGCGACTTATTGGCACCAGCCTATGCTAAAGTTTCTGGCACAGTGCCTAGCCTTGGCATGAGACTACAAGCACCAGCACTGGTACAGTCTGAAGCTAGGGCAAACAAAAAGTGCTGTTTAACACATTGTGCGTCAACCAACCCTTCATACTGTCCAACTTCACTGCACCATATATACATGTATATGTGTATACATATATATATTAGTGAAAACTGCCTACTTAAATACTGTTTTTTTTCCGTGCATCTGTCTACGCAATTAGCTAGTGCAGGACAGATCTTGCTTATAGGTATACCATGGGCAGTATATGTCTGTTGTGACTAACCTCCATGAGGACATATTACAGAGCCTGGACCATCTGCCAATCTGTATGTGATGGTAAAATAATAACTTGCCTATCCATATTGTCTTGTGCCAAATGTGTGACGCTGCACAGCACACTACACCTATGATGCATGCAGGGATAGCTGAAGTCACCAGACCCCCAGGCAGGCACTCTTTAGATATATTAGTGACAGTTGCCCTTCTAGTCTTGTTTTCTCTGAAATGATGGAAGAACATAGAGACTGCCTGCAAAAGAATCCCGTCTGCCTCTTTACCATCCAGAGCTATGATGACCTGCATTTCATTTCTAGGCTATGGAATTCACCTGGACAGCTTTCAATCTCAGTATCTCTGGTCCCATTGAGAGGCAAGTCTGCATGTCAGTATCCAGAAGCTCAGAGCAATATCCAGAACCTGCAGATTCTTCATGGAGCAAGTGCTGAACAACTTGTGATATTATCCATTAGGATATTTACAACTTTTACATCAGCAAAATCCTCCCACCCTCCCATGCAGAGAAGCTATCAAACTATGAAACAGGTCTTTCAGGCAGCTGATATCTGTCTCCCAAATCCTTACATCTGATCTTAAGAACAGTTGGAACAGACACTTTAAGCAAGCACTTCTCTCCAAATTGCATCTAAAAGATCAAAGACTCAGTCCCTCAGGATATGCTTTTGGACTATGCCGATTCCAGGATAGCTCTATTTTGCCAGAAAAACAGTTTGAGGTCTTCTATTCAGAGGGAAGCTTAAGTCCCAGGATCTTTGTTTTTCCTAATGGTGTTTGCCAACTTTTCTGATATTAGGGTGTTTCATAGTGAAGGAAAAGTTGACCATCCTGAACCCAACAGGCATTTATACATAAACATTTGTCTGCTTTCTACACACGAACTGACGTGCCCGGCGCTGCATCACATACATTTGTATAAACGGCAAAATGTGTGTCAGCACTGATAAAATGGTGGTGGTGCGTTTTTAAACTAAAACACCTTTGATATGTTTTAGTTCAAAAGCGTGCCACTACCATTTTCTCAGTGCTGACATGCATTTTGTTGTTTATACAAATGCATGTGCCCATAAATGCCCATATAATTGAAGCAGTTCATGTTCCCAGACATGCTGTTGTTGTTGCTGCCCCAGGAGTTTTCTGATTCCCCTAAAGTTATTGTCGTAGGACAAAGGAATGCCTGAACTCTGCTTTGCATCTGGGCTTTTTATCAGATGGGACTCTGATTCTTCAGCACAGAGGAATCCTGCTGCTCTTCACTTAGAGACAGCTTGATCAACATCAAGAAAAGCTCTACGAGGTAGATTTATAATTAGTTTTGAGATGGTGCTAAGCACCTGATTTCATATGAGGTACTCAGTATTACCAGAATGGGTTTCTTATAGATTAGAGCAGCAGTTCCCAATCTGTTGTACAGGTACCACCAGTGCTATGCAGACAACCTGTCAGTGGTACATATTAAGTTTTATTATAATTACTTTATATGACAAAAATTTGCTGGTGCTACTTAAGGCTGAACTCTAAAAAATGCTAGTGGTACTTAAGGTTGTATCATTTTAAATTGGTGGTGTGCAATCTGTTAGAGTTTGGGAACTGCTGGACTAGAGTTTATCTCAGTCAAGGTATACTTCAACCATTTCTGCTCATCCACTAGGGAGGGAAGAAACAGTTTTTTTCTCATACCAAAGTATTCCCAACAGTACAAAATCAGATTGTGCTATTGGACTTCATTCTTGTCCTTACAGCTTTGATGGTTACACCTTTCAAACCTTTCTACACCCAGAGGCATAATGTGGAAAAAATGGACCTGGAGCAGCTGTCTATCCCTCTCCCCCATCTTAACCCTTCTTGATCGCAAGCACAGGAATAGCAGCAAGCAGAGAGCTTGGCAGTGTCATGGAGTACAAGGTGGATGTGTCTACACATTCACAAATGCACATTAAATTTAGTACCTCCATTGTGAAGTACTAGAAAAAGGCTCATTAACCTATTTTAATGTGCATTAGCAACAGAGCACCTTTTTTTCTTGTGACACTTTAATGTGCATTAAAATAGGCGAGTGCACATTAAAATCGTGTGTGTGGACCTGCCTGGTGTTTTAGGAATGACAGTTTTTTAGCTGAGAGTGAAGTTTGCTGCCCAGGAAAAGTTTTTCCCCATTTTTTTTTTTTGCCACAGAAGTGTTTGTCAAGAGCACAAAAAGAAGTGCTGAATTTGGTAGCAAAAAATGGAGATTAGTTCTCCCACTAGCAGCAAACTTCACTGCTGTTCTACAAAACTATGATTCCCATAGCCCCCTGTACTCTGACACATCTGCACCATCAATTTGTCATAGAGGCAGGCAGCGGTAAGGCCAGCAGTAGTCCCAGGGTGAGATGCCTACTACCCCCACCTTCTGCCACCCCTCTCCTACATGGCACCTGAGGCATGACTTGTTCATCCATCCCAGGTTATGGTACTGACTACACCTGGTGATGGAAGTCCTGTTTCAGCAAGAAGATTAAGAGATATCCAGACTGATAGCAGATTGCCCTTGCACCTTATGGCACTCCACATTTGTTAATATTTGTCAAGTGTTCGAGATCAGTTTAATAAATATTCTTTTATCGTGGCCTTGAAGCTGCAGACAATGTATATGGGCTCTGTTGTCTTGGAATTTGAATCCTATCTTAGTTCTTAAAGGTGCCAGACACTAGTTCTTAATTAGAAGGCTATCATGTGAAGTTCTATCTTTCTTGTTAGGATGCAACTGATACTGGCCATGTTATAGAAGAGCCAGCTCTTATTTCCCAATAAGATGATCTTCCAAATGATGTTAAGCTAGTTGCATAGGAATACTGCTGAAATTTCAATTTAACATTTAAAGCAGTTATCTCCTATCTGTATTCTTTAGGAAAACACTAACATTTATCTTAGGCCCTTTAAAATAGGTGGTGATGATGAGCTCAAGGAAAGCAGGTGAAACTAGTTTCTGGTAATTTCTTATAATATTCTTTGAAATCACTGGTATCAGCAGAATGTGTTAGATGCTGGCAGTATTGGCACAGTGGAGAATGTGAGCTGTGTTTGAACCTAAAAGAAATGCTGGTAGTTTTTTACCTTAGTATCTGAAATTAATAAATAAAACAAAAGAACAAATTTTCAAAGGGAGCATGCTTTAGAAAAATGTGACATTCTCACATACTTCTTAAACAAAATTTAAGTGCTCATAAAAGATGATGGATTAACTGATCTATAGCATTAGATCATTATACAAGCTGTACTTAGTAATAATTGCTTTTATTTGCAGACCACTCACATAACATTTTTGGAGATGCCATCTTTTGGTATCCCTAATTAACAGGGAAAGTAGTAGCTTTTAAAGTACAGATATCTGTCCACTTAGGAGCTAACGAGAGTGATTTTTTTTTCCCTGTATCACAGTGTCAAGTGGTCATGGTTGTAGTCATTATAAATTAGTGCCAAATACAAACAAATGTATTAGCAATACTTTCTGTATATTCATATTCATTCCTTTAGCATTCCAGTTACTTATTAGTATCTTTGTGTTGAGCCCCAGCTCAAGTCTGGGATCGTGCCCGGTATGCAAAAGCCAATAAAGATACCAGGGGTGAAAGTATAAAGATTTATTGCTAGCAATACAAGGTGCAAGCGGAATAATTTCATGTAACAAGCACACAGATTTTTAATTCTAAGCATCTTTTATACAGGGGTATTGGACCTTCATAAGCATTCTTGTTTGCTAATTGGTTATAAGGGAGTGACGCAAGGAGTTCTTTACTGAGCATGTCTCTATACCTGTGTTTTAGCTATGTATCTCATTTCCATACATGTATGTTTCATTAGCATACTTTCTCCCCACCTAGGGGTGTGAATCTTAATATTTAAATCAGCTCTTTGCCCTAGTCCTCTGATTCTGCTTTTGTTTTCAAGCCTCCTTTGTCTAAGACTGTCTCCTCCTTATCATTGCAGATGGGCATTAGTTACATAACAGAGACTTTTGCTTGGGCTTTATGTAGTGGTTTCTAGGTCAAACCTGACATTTTCCCCCTCTGGAGCATTTTTAATTATTTTTATTATAATTGCTCCACTCAATTTGTTTCAACACAAATCTAGTATTCTCAGCTTTCTTTGTTTGTAAAATCATTTGATTGGTCTTGTCACAAAGGATTCTTCTACCTTGGTTCAATTTGAAGCAATTATTAGTACAATTAACTATTAGGAAACATTCAGAAGCATTAGCTGTTGCCTGAACCCGTAGGAAAACATGTCTCTACTCTTCTCTTTTACAATATTCCCCCACTTATATATATTCTGATATGTACTTTTCTTCTCTACATTCTTCAGCATAGTATAATTTTGTAAAATTTTTAAAGGGGTTGGTACTGCGATTAAGCATGAGGTAAAAACCAGGTGAGCATTGATCCCTCCCGCTAAGCAGAAGTCCGTTCTATTTAAAATTTCCCGGGCCAGATAAATCCAGACATTTTCCTGAGGGTCAAATTTTTGTTGTAAAAGGGTTTCCCCTCCTATAAGTAGGAGTGGACAGATCAGGGTGCCCCACAATAAAACCTTGAACAATTTCATAATAAGGCTTATAAAACTTAATCAAAGATTGTCAAATTATTCAAAGTTCCTTTCTTTTGAATAGGAATTTCAAGTCTCTTATTGGCTCCACCTTCCACTGTTCTCTATCTCCGGTCCCGGAGTCTGCAGGGATTCCTTCTTGTTCTGGTCCAGCCACCGGCTTTAGGCGACTGGAATGTATCCAAGTCTTGATTCCTTCGAGCTTTGCGGCCGTCGGGGTCGTTAGAAGTACCCTATATGGGCCTTTCCATCTGGCTCGAAGTGGTTCCTCGTTCCAATCTTTCACAAGGACGTAACTCCCAGGTAATAATCGATTTCCCAGGGCAGGATACTGGTCCTGTGTCTGCAGCACGTCCCGTACCTGCTGATGGATGGAAGACAAAACAGAAACCAAGGACCATACATATTCTCTAATCATTCCCTCTCCTAAAACATGTAACTGTTGTTCAGTACCCATGGGCAGACTCAGAGGGTAAGGCTTACCATACATTATTTCAAACGGGCTTAATCCCAATTTAGAATGTGGTGCGACCCTTACTCGTAACAGGGCCAAGGGTAGGGCCTCTGGCCATTTGAGTCGAGCTTCTTGGCAAATCTTTGCAAGGTGTCTTTTTAAGGTCTGATTCATACGTTCCACCTTTCCACTGGACTGAGGTCTCCAAGGGGTGTGTAAATGCCAGCTGATTCCCAGGAACTCAGAAACCTTCTGAGTAATTTGTGCAATGAAATGTGGGCCATTGTCTGACCCTATTCCTTTTGGAAGTCCGAGGCGAGGTATGATTTCTCGTAGGAGTGTCTTGACCACCTCTCGGGCTTGGGCAGTCCGACATGGGAAGCACTCAACCCAATTAGAGAAAGTGTCCACAAAGACAAGGAGATATTTTATCTCTTGTTGCCGGGGCAACTCAGTAAAATCCACCTGCTATTCTTCTCCTGGCCCATTGCCTATTCTCTGATGTCCTGAAGTTTCTCTTCTCCCTCCTTTTGGGTTATTTCTCTGGCAGACCTCACATGTCTCTGATACCTCCTTGGCAGCCTCTCTTAATCCCACTCTAGTTACATAGTAACTGATCCATCTTACCAGGGCCCTGGGTCCGTAGTGGGTACCATGATGAGTGCTCTTTACTACCACATGAACCCAGGCAGCTGGGATGATAATGCGGCCATCCCTTGCTACCAGCCACCCGTGCTCCCCCTTCTTTGCTTGAAACTCTTTTATCAATTGTTTGTCTCTCAGATTTGGCCTTGAAGAATAAACAGCTTCCAATGTTTGCAGGCAGTCATGTACAAGATCTGGTGTGTCAGCCATAGATGGCAGCAGTGTTGCTGGATTTACAGTGCGAAAAATGGCCAATTTTTTT
>NW_005842017.1:1206979-1222534 GCF_000455745.1 Alligator sinensis
AAGCAGGAAGAGCAGATGCCAGCAAGGAATCAGCTGTATCAGGAGGAGGAGGAGGAAGAGGAAGAGAATACGGTAAAGGCAGCAGAGGGGGAAGAGCCTCCGGCTCCGGACAGTCCAGGACAGGATTTACAGTTGGTTCAATGAAAGCCATCTCACTTCCCCGAACCCCCTCCCCCAATCCACATTCCTCCAAAACCTTTCTATTTCTACAAAGAGACATAAACGCTTGCGCATACATCAATTCCTCCCATTTACCATTCTGCCGGCAGAACAAAATCAATTGTAAGATAGTATTATAATTAACACTTCCCTCCGGAGGCCAATGTTCTTGATCATCTAGCTGATAGCGTGGCCACGCAGTTTCACAGAAGAATTTAGCTTTCTTCCTAGTCATAGGATCTCCACCAAACTCTGCCCAATGTCCCAATGCACAAGAGAGGGGGGTACATTTCCTAACCTTACTGTTAATAGTACCCATCTCAGGGCTGCCTTCCCGGTCCTGACCGTCCGACTTACCTGGGATCCAGGGATCTGTTCTTAGTCCTCGTCCTCACAGGGGAAAAATCACTGGTCTTGGACTCGGGCCAGACAGAATACTTACAGAGATAATCCCAGGCAGGCGTGCTGACGGTAGGCCTTATGCCCTTTCTACCCTCTCACCCAGGTGCCTGTTACTGGTACTTTCACTCTATGGCTTTGCACCGTTAGGCTACTGCTGCCTCAGCAATCCAGCTCCCCCTGAAACAAAAGTCTCACCGGGAAAAGAGATCCTGGGGCGCGCCTGACATTTGATAAGGAAGAGCTGTGTCTGGTCGTCAGCTAGTCCGGGCAAAGTTATCTAATGCAGTCCCATCTGGGTCGCCAAAAACTGTTGAGCCCCAGCTCAAGTCTGGGATCGTGCCCGGTATGCAAAAGCCAATAAAGATACCAGGGGTGAAAGTATAAAGATTTATTGCTAGCAATACAAGGTGCAAGCGGAATAATTTCACGTAACAAGCACACAGATTTTTAATTCTAAGCATCTTTTATACAGGGGTATTGGACCTTCATAAGCATTCTTGTTTGCTAATTGGTTATAAGGGAGTGACGCAAGGAGTTCTTTACTGAGCATGTCTCTATACCTGTGTTTTAGCTATGTATCTCATTTCCATACATGTATGTTTCATTAGCATACTTTCTCCCCACCTAGGGGTGTGAATCTTAATATTTAAATCAGCTCTTTGCCCTAGTCCTCTGATTCTGCTTTTGTTTTCAAGCCTCCTTTATCTAAGACTGTCTCCTCCTTATCATTGCGGATGGGCATTAGTTACATAACAGAGACTTTTGCTTGGGCTTTGTGTAGTGGTTTCTAGGTCAAACCTGACACTTGGAATATTGTTTTTAAATATTGAGGTAGCAAAGAGGTATCCATGCAAACTTAGTAAAGGTATATTGTGAAGTAAACCAATAAAATGAACAGAAAAGTAAAATTAAACATGTTTTCATGCCAATAATGTTCAATAGTAATAATAAATTAAGCTATGAAAGACGTACAGAAGTTTTAAAACTGGAGAGGGGTTGAGTTAATAAAACAATTAATTATTAAACAGCTACATATTGTGTTTTATTTATTATGGTCACACTGGACAAAAGTTTTCCATTTACTGTATGCGGGATGGGTGCTTGTCCCAACTTAGGAATGTATTATGAAAGTGACATGCACCAAATGTTGAATTTTAGTCAATCCTGAGCATTAATCTCATCTTATCTAAAGGTTGAGAGAGCCATAGCAAATTAACTGTGATGCATAAAACATTTTGGTCTCTCCTTCTGGAAAACAAAACTTAATAAGCTTTAAGATAATTATTTATTTCAGGCTTCCAGATGGCAAATGTAAGCTAGCTATTCCTTTAGGGCAGGATTTTTTTTGTGTGTCAAAAATTGGGCATTCAGTTCTGTGTCAGTTGATATTGTTGCTGACATCTACAATAGAGACCTGTTGTCTTTCACTTCTTAGAGTCAGGATCAGCTGATGCCTAGAGATTTGTTTGGTCACAGTGCAGACTTTTTTTTCTTAGAGTAATACTGTAATAAGGGAAGACAAAACCTGTATTCATAAGATAAATAAATGTATGGTAAACTCTACTAAGAAGTTCTTAAGTTATGAGAGACGGTCACTATTGACTACTGGATGACAATAACTACAAGTATCTTAAATATATTATCAAATCAAATCTAAAATTGTATGAAACTTTTTTGTAAAAACTGAAAATGTAATCTAAATGTTTTAAAATCCAGCAAAAATACTCATCTGAAAATTGATTATTTCCTTATAGTGTCTAAAACCTAAAAATTGTATGCTGAAAACTTGGAATGAAATTGTCTTGACACAAAGTAAACCTTGTTTTATTAATTTTGTCCCAACTGAGAGAAATCTAATAAAATAATTAGAGTATGGAACAGGGATAGGCAACCCCCCAGCATATGTGCCCCATAGCATGGCCTGTGAGACCATTTTGCTCAGCATGCCACAGCTGGCCCAAGCTCTGGGCAGCTGGTGCCAGCCATGGAGTTTGAGCTGCTCGCAGCGGGGAGGCTGCAAGCCCTGCTGCAAGCAGCCCGGGCTCTGTGGCAGGCAGCAGCTGCCCAGCATGCAGGCTGGATGTGGTGGGCAACCAGGAGGCTGCAACCAGTGCACTGGGATCCAAAGCCCTGGCCTGGCTCCATGGCCAGCAGCAGCAGCTACTACATGCATGCTCCAGGGTCCATGGTGGGGAAGGGGCCAGGGTTGCACTGCCACAACAAGGATTGGGCCCCTTACGGCTCCCCCACCTGTGGCATGCCAACATCTTCCAAATCCAGGTTGCAGGGTTTTTTCACATTCGACCCAAAAACATCGCTGACCCCTGGTATAGAATATAACAATTTGGATTTTTAAGTCTTCCCTACTTAAATAAGCAGTTACTGAAGTTCATAATGTGTCAAGTGGTATTGATCTTAAAAGTTTAAACTCAGTTGTAGCTTTTTTGGATAAGAACACATTATTCAAATGACATAAAATATATCCTACGTGGAAACAGTAGGATCAGCTTTTAACAAACCAGAAATGGTCAGGATCTTACAAGTACCAGTTACCTCAGGTTGATTTGGGTTTTTTTTTGTTGGTTTCTTTGTTTTTTTGCTAGGACTCTCTAAGATGCTATCCATTTATATGAACAGTACAATTTGAGAACAGAAATTCTTACTCAAGTGTTCTTTTACAGTTATGGAGTGCTTTTTGAAGTCTTTTACTTCTTTTGGAGTGCTGATATTCAAAGACAAGACTTTCCCCCCGCCCCTATGTTTACTTATTGGGGGTGGGGGGGGGATGGAAGTCTGGTCTTGGATTCAAGTAAATATGGTAATTTGGCAAAATGCCTCTCTTCCTACCTGAGGCAGACAGGGTTCTTTGGGTAAATCCGATATCTTTTATTAGACCAACTAAAATAGTTGGAAAAATTAGCAGCTTTTGGGCACAAACACCCTTCTTTTCTTACCCCTGTATTCTTCTCAATCCATAGCTTCCAGCTCCCTTAATTTCTGGCAATAAGTATATAAAGGATGATTTTAATCAGAACTAAGAGCACTTATACATGTGACAGAACTCTGATGCATGCCAATTAGCACATGTTGGAGCAGACTTGATTAATCAAGTCTGTTAGAGTGTGTTAATTAGCGTGTTCCCAGCAGCCTCCACATCACGTGTATTCAGCATCCCTGCATTTCAAAATGATGGCAGGGATGCTTTAACTAAAGCTTATCGATGAGCTATGGTTAAGTGCCCCGCCACCATGTTAAAGCGCAGGATACTGAATACACATGATACTTAAAGTGCTTTATTTAGAGTGGTTCTCAGAGCCGCTCTTATTAGAGCGTCTCTCCCTCCACCTCGGAGCATGTGTACGGACACTCAAAGTTTCTAGCTTTTTCCCCTGCAGTGTTAATCTTGGCAACAAAACAGCTACTTGGGTTGCAGCACACAATCATCAGATAATTGTGTGTGTATAGAGATAGGCTTCTTGGTCTTCATCCCAAGTAGGTCCTCCCATCACTCCCAGTTGCTTGCCTTGCCTTAATGTTTCATTTGTGGGCAAGTCCCTGGGAGAAGAGGCCTTGTTGGTCAGACATGGCACCTCTCATAGGTGAGACCCCCCGGCCCCCCAAGTGTATTTTGGAGTTTGACAAAGAGGCTGCTTACAGATGTAACCCCCCCCTTCTCTACCTCCCCACCGTGGTGCTTTACTTTAAACTCTGCACTCCTGAATGAAGCCCAAAAGAGGCATCGCGTTAATTGGACCCAGCTTGCCCAATGTCTATATAGATCAGGCACTTTAGTGGGGCTGTTTTGGCACTGTTATCTAAATAACTGATTGACTCACCTATTAGATAAAAGCACCAAAAGGACCCTCTGAAGCTCCCAATCTATACAGACGCTGCAGAGCGAGGTCAAACTAATATGCTGCTTCTTCCGGTAAAGTGTGTTTTTTTTTTGTTTGTTTGTTTGTTTGTTTGTTTGTTTTTTAAATGTCTGTCAGCAGCCAGAAAGTTAGAAGGGGTCCTGAGTCCAGTTGATAGGTCTCAATCTCCAGTGGGAATGAGTACCAGCTCTCCATCTCCACATTTTCCCCAGGCAACACAGAAAGCACATCAGCTTTGCCAAAACTTCAGTGAAGGTGCTACAGAGACAAAGGCTGCGGACAGACGTTTGATTAAAGACGGAATGAATTATGATTTCCTGGTCCCAACAGTCTTGATGTCTATAATGCCCCATTTGCATGATAAAAAGCATGACTGTAGAATTGGGGATCAGATCCCAGTAGTACCCTGTTGCTGGTCTAGAAGGAGCCTGGGATCATGATCTCGGGCTCCCTTTGCATCAACGAGTAGCAAGCCACGTGCCTGGTGTGCCTGTGGCTGGGAGTGGGCTGGTGCTTCTAGCCACAGGAGTACACCAACCACATGTTTTGTGGCTTATTCCCTGCTTTATTGCCCCATTACAGGTTTCCTTCAATTTATGCTGTACATGTGTTCCCAGAGAATGGCGCATACGTTGAATTCGCATAAAGCGAACCCACTTTACAATGTAACGCATAGGGATAGGTTCCACTGGTGGGGAGGGAGGGAGTGAGGCTGGGACTAGGGAAGGGACAGGGAGAAGGGTGCCGTTTCCGGGGCTGCACAAGGCAGCAAAGTAGAGTGAACAGAGTGGGACTTATCCCAGCCCCAGTTGCAGTGGCCCCAGGAGTGGCCAGCGCCAGCAGCCACTGGGCCGCACCGAGCTCCACGTGTCCCCACTTGCCTCTGCTCCTGGGCTGCACCATGCCCTGGTGCAGGCAGCTGGTGTCTGCTGCTCTCGGGGTCGCTGCAGCCAGGTCTGGGGTGAGTGCTGTGCCCCACGCCACCCAGGGCTCCGCTTGTCCGCACTCACCCCAGCCTGTGCTGGAGTGGCCCCAGGAGCAGTTGACACCAGCTGCCTGCACCACGTCACTGCGCAGCTCAGGAGCTGGGGTAAGCCCAGGCATGGGGGGGACAGGCGGAGCACGGTGCAGCCCAGCAGCTGCAGGCAGCTGGTGTTGGCTGCTCCCAGGGCTGCTGCAGCTGGGGCTGGGGTGAGTGAGGCCATGGCCCTTTCCCCTCCTCCCACAGACTTACCTGCTTGGGCAGGGGGACATTTATGCTGATTGTATAAGAGCGAATTTACCTTGCATATAACAAATTATGGGTCTAAATATGCTCATTGCATAAGAGAGAATTCGCATATAAAGAACCCTCTTAAATCGAGGGAAACCTGTAATTGCATGAACATGTGGCTGAGTTACTACTTATGATGTAATTAACTGGTTTGTCAGATCTTAAATGGAACATCTTCCAGCAGCAAAGCAATAGTAGGAGAAATGGAGTGAATCTGAGAGAGAAGGTGGCAGTCTATGGCAGAAGTCTCACACTTCTTTCTTGTATTAGGAGATAGACCAGAGGATAGCCATATAACCAGGTGTCTTTCTCATTGAACAACCCTCAAAACTCAGTAGGGAGACCTCCTGAAAATGTTTACATATAGGAAGAGTCTGTTCTGAGACTGGAAGATCATAGACGTTCTTTGGCGTTTTTCCTAGGGTTGGGAATATACATCTAACTTCAGGTTAAGACTAAAAATCTTGTGAAGCTCCTGAGTTTTCACAATAAAATTAATCTCAAGTTTGCCACAATGTGTTACATCTGCCCTGAAGTCTTATGAGAATCAGTTTTATTTGTAGACTTGTTTCTGATAGCTACCAAAACTGTAGAAATCCTGTCTGAAGGCTAGCTCTACATCCAAGTAAATCCAGGCATGATTATAATCAGAATTTTGATTCAAGTGTACAGAGTGACAGATAGGAATGATTGTATGGGATTTAGATACAATTCTAAAGATACCACATTGAAAAAATTAAGGATTAGTAAAACGACAGTTGGCACAGTTGATTCAACAATAATGAAAATCTCTTCCATTCTCCTACTCAAAATTAAATACTTGCCTATACAAATTGTCTCATTTTGATTAAGACAAATACAGGTACTCATTTTTGGTGGTGTTTGAAATAAAAATCATAATCATGCATTATATGAAATTAATTGTTGTATTATGTAACTTATAGGAAAACTGCTTTAAATGCTGAAATATATTAAAATTAGATATCAGATTACAATAAGATCACTAAACTGTTTTATGGGGATTATTAAATGTGTTTAGATGCTTGATTTGAAAATTAAATAGTATCTAATTAGAAAGTTACAAAGTAGTATAGTATATGGTTTTGTTACCTTTTAGCATTTCTCACATTATTTCACTTTATTGGATTCCTTCAGACATTAGAAAAGTGTGCTTAGGCTTTGAGACATGGGTGTCTGGTGCTTCTTGAGTCAGCAGCTGGGGGGTCCACCGGCGGCCAAACCCACTGGCCGGGAGGGGGCACCCCCAGCGGCCAATCCCCCTCTGGCTCTGACACAACTCTTACTCCATTCCAGCCCTGGGGCATGGGAGCATGTGCTTGCCTTATGTAAAAAATATGTACATTTGTTCCTAGTTCATGGGAGGATGGTGGCAACAAATCTGAGTGCGTATGGGTGAGGGTAAAGGAGGAGAAGAAAAATAAAAACTTAGTGGTAGGTGCCTACTCTAGACTTCCAAATCAGGAAGAAGAGATGGATGAAGCATAATAACCCATAATAAGAATATTCAAGCCCATAATAAGAATATCCAAAAATGTGTTCACATAGTGTTGATGAGAGATTTTAACTTTCCTCATATCTGCTGAAAAGAATCATGATGTGAAACGGACAATGCCCGCTATGTATTCAATTTGCGTAAGCCGACTTGTTACTCTGTCAAAGAAAGAAATCTAGTTCGGTATATGACAGGATTGTGGTAGAAATAATATACTTAAGACTTTAGTAAGGCTTTTGCTACAGTCTGTTGTGTCATTCTCATAAGTAAATTAGAGAAACGTGGCCTAGATACAGTTACTGGTAGGTGGATGTATAATTGGCTGAATAACAACAAGCAGAGTAACTATAAACAGATCAATGTCATAATGGCAGAAGTGTTCAAGAGGGTACCACAGGGGCCTGTTCTGGGTCCAGTGCTGTTTAACATTTTAATGATTTCAGTACAAAAATAGACCTTCCTGATCAAGTTTGTGTATTGCACAACTGGGAAGGGCTGCAGACATGTTGAAGGATAGAGCTAGAATTCAAAAGGATCTTAATAAATTGGTGAACTGAGCACTTGACAACAGAATGAAATTTATCAGACAAATAAATGCAAGTGCTTCACTTAAGGGGAAAAAACCTCAAATGCACAGACACACAGTAAGATAAATTGGCTGTGGAGTAGTGCTGCTGTGACATCTGGGGGGTTTGGTGCAACACAAGCTATCAGTGTAATACTGTCACCAGAAAAGCAAATGCAGTTTTAGCCTGTTAACAGAAGTACTTTGAGACATGGAAGATGATAGTGCTACTGTACCCAAAGCTGCTTACAACTTACCTAGAATATGATTTGCAGTTCTGGACTCCATAGTTTAAGAGTGATGCAGAGAAATAGGAGGTGATTTGGAGGCAGGCAATGAAGATGATAAAGGGGTTGGAATGCAAATTGTACAAAGAAAGGTTGAGAGAACTATGTATTTTTGATTTGGAGAAATGGAGATTAAAGGAAAGGGAAAATGACCGGCAGCATTTCAAATATCAAATATTTGAAAGGCTGCCATAAAGAAGAGGGAGAACAACTGTTCTCCATTGTCATGGAGGGAAAGAGCTAAAGCAGTGTACTTAAACCACAGCAAAGCAGATCTGGATTAAATTTTAGGAAAACAATTCCTAACTGTTAGAACAGGGAGGCAGTAGAATAGACTGCTCAAGGAAGTTGTAGAACCTCCTTTACTGAAGGTTTTCAAGAGGAGACCGGGTAAGTGTTGGTCTGGGATGGGTTAGGAATAGTGCCTTTTGTATTGGTGCATCGGATTTAGACTAGATGACCTTTGAGGTCCCTCCCAACCCTCTGACTCTGACAGTTAGCAATGTCTGTATCAGCAATTCTCAAGGAGGGTCCCAGGTTCTCTTGGGGTGCCCTGAGATACTTTGAAAGGTATAGCAGGAGGTATGAGGAGATAAGCAGATAAGGGCAGGTTCAGGCTCCAGGTGTGAAGAGATAAGCAGATAATGGTAGGTTCAGCTTTTTCCAACCGAGCAGTCTCCCTACCCCCACTGCCTGGCCCCTCTGCACAGAGGTAGGTAAGTACTGTAATAAATGAGTTCATGAAATGGATGTTGTTCAATTTACAAAAGTTTTGGAGGGGTGCCTTAAGTCTAAAAACATTGAGAACCACTAATCTATACCCATTACACTCTAATGTATTTGTCTGTATTTAGTCCCCTGACAGGTAGAAAATGCTATCTCCACTTCAGAGACGGAAAATAGAAGCACAGATAGACATTAAGAATTTGTCTACACTATAAACTACCAAGAAGCAAATATTAACCTTTGCAGAGCTCTTTGCTGCCATGACTAAACTGCAGTATCTCATCCAGCCCATAATGCAACTGGCTTGAGCACTACAATTTGCAGTTCACGTACAACATTAGTGACAGAGAAAATGTCACTGTCACTGCTCCACAATATATGTGGAGCCCTTCTCTCACAGTACATCAAAGTATGTCCAGAGTAGTTTAGCGCTCAGTAAAAGAAGACTAAATTCCTACAAGTTAGCTGGGGTGTACTTGGTAGCCATGTTGGTCTGAGACAAGAAGACATACAAAAAACTAGAACTCTTGGTTCCAAAATGATACCTTTTATTAGACCAACTAAGAAATCACAAAAAAAAAAAAATGTCCTTCTCTGCAAGCTTTTGGGATCAAAGTCCCTTTGTCAGGCTCTGGGATAAGTGTAGATGGTACAAGATGGTAAAAAGTCCCCATAGGTAGGAAATAAACTTGGTTTTTCCACAGAGGGAGCTGAAGATGGAAGGCTGTCCCTCTGGGTCCATGAGAGTGTCTTTGTGAGCTGTGCTGACATGTAGATCAGGTAGAATTCCTTTCCTGGAGGTGTCAGATGGCAGGCAGGGAGGTAAAAAATCTGTCATTTACCATGGCAGAAGTGTATATGCATAGGCAGTTATTTCAGAGCAGGTGATGTGTAATCAAGTCCTGCCCTTCTTGATTTGCAGGAACTTATTTGTGTGCTATGCCCACCAAAAGTCACTGGTAGGGGATTGAAATTAATGCCCCCTGAGTCTGAGACTACTGCTCTAACCACTGGAATACCCTTCCTCCTATATCAAGATCTCCAGTTGCTCTCTTTGTGCTTTACCTTCTCTTCACCTTGCTTTACCTTCTCTTGTTCTCCTGCTCTTCACTTCGAACCTCTGCTGACTTTTGCCCAGCGATCTCCTTCCCAACTTGCTTTTACTGTTCTGTGATTTAACTCGTGTGCTACAGGTATATCTACCTGTATTGGTAGATATACCTGTTTGAGTGTGCAGCTATATCCACAGTGTACATTGATTCTAGTGACCAATTCATAACTTAAACAAATGTTAAAAGGCATATCAAGCTATATATTCTGTGCACCTTTGCTAAAATTTGAAGATGCAGCTGAAGTAGAGCAGTAAACTTCAAGTGACACTAAAGGGGTGTGAAAACACACAGACAGTAATTTCAGATTTCATAAAGCTCTGCTTTCACTTGAACCATGCTTTTCAAAAATGACCACAGAGTACAGATTACTTGCCAAATGGAAGTATTGTTTTTCACTTGTCTAACCTTGCTACACTGAAATGCCTTATTATATTTTCAAACATAGAAGATTTGTCTGTTCCAAAACCTATATTTAAAGCACTTTAAGATCCGTAACATGTAGTGTATTTTGACTCTGTTCTTAACTGCTTTGTACCTAGAAGACTTCATTATAGATTAAATGCAATGTCATTTTCTGTGATTCTACTGCTGTCTGGAGTTATTTTTATTTGCCTTTTGAATCTCTTTGAAGACAGACCTTTTATTAATCAGAAATCTTCAGCTGACAGTAAGACCAACATGGTTTTTTCATTTACTAGGTTTGTAAGATGGCTCATGTGGGAAATTGAAATAGCATTGTAAAAGCTGAAAACTACATGGAATGATTGCATGTTGCAATTTCTCTTATTCTATCCTGTGCATATACAATATGATCAAAAGATAATCCATCAGTTCTAAATTTCTAAATGTTTATTTCACTCATTTCCTTGTAAATGAATTTATGTCTTAGTAGCATGGGCTACAAAGGTATTTATGTGAATGAACATAACCTGCAGCAAATAAAAATGCAAGGTTATGTAGGGTAGGGCTGCGCGAAGCTTCAGTAGGCGATTTCAATTTGGAGGAGATTCAGCCTGATTCGGGGACTGAATCTCCAAATTGAATCGGGAGACGAATTAAAAGCCCCGAATCGATTCAAGGCAGACAAGGTTCTTTGGGTGAATCTGATAGCTTTTATTAGACAAATTTAAATAGTTGGGGAAAAATTTTTTAAGCAAGCTTTTGAGTTCAAAAACCCTTCATCAGGCTGAGGAAGTTTCAGCAGTTGGTGTGTGCTCTTCCTGGATGGAATGAAAAGTAAAGAAGCCAGGGGCTGGGCTGGTATGCATACAAGATAGGGAGTCAGTGAAGATGTAGATAGAGGAGTCAATGGGGGAGAGAAGGGGGGTGAATAGTGGAGAGGTGCCTGGGGAGTCAGATGTCAGACAGGTATAATGTGTCATAAATCCAATGTCTATATTTAGTCCATGAATTTTAGTATCCAAGAGGTTGATGAAATGGAGTTCATAGGCTCGTCTCTGGGAAGTGTTTTGTAAGTTTCCTTTGAGGATCAGGACTGAGAGATTGGAGAGAGAGTGGTTTTCTTGTGAGAAATGTGCCCCCACAGGTAATTGGGTATTCCTGTCTTTGATAGATTTCCAGTGTGCATTCATTCTGGTGCACAGTTGTTGTTTGGTCTCTCCTGTGTATTTTCTATCAGGGCATTTGTTGCATTGGATGAAATATATTACATTTCTGGAGGTGCAGCTGTAAGATCTGGGAATGCTGATGGTTCTGTTGTGGGGTGTAGTAATAGTGGAGGTGGTGAAGATGTGTTGGCCGGGTTTGCATTTCTTGTCATGGCATGGGCTTGATCCATTCAGAATTCAGAATTCGCTGTGTTCTGGGCTTGAGG
Source organism: Alligator sinensis (assembly GCF_000455745.1). NCBI lineage: Eukaryota > Metazoa > Chordata > Crocodylia > Alligatoridae > Alligator > Alligator sinensis. Next base: position 1,218,726 of record NW_005842017.1, read on the forward strand.
AAGTTTGTTTCTGGTGGTGAGGTTAGCAAGGTTCAGTGATTGTTTGAAGGCTAGGATGGGTGGCTCTGGGAAGATCTCTTTAAGAAAAGGGTCTCTTTTTAATATGGGTTGCAATTGTTTGAGGATTTTCCATATGGGTTTGAGGGAGGGGTGATATGTCATAACCAGTGGTGTGTGATTTGTGGGGGGTTTTCTTCTGTACTGCAGCAATTCTTCACATGGTATCTGGGTGGCTCTTTCAAACGTGCAATCTATCTAAGTTGGTCTAATAAAAGATATCAGATTCACCCAAAGAACCTTGTCTGCCTATGTCCTTAAACCAACATGGCTACAACCTACACCCCTGAATCAATTCAAAGGATCTGAATAGATTCAGAAAAGATTTGGCGATTTGGCCATAGACTAAACAGGCAGCTGACAGCTGCCTCCAGCTGGTAAGTCTATTCGGGTTGGGGGAGGGAAGGAGCATGGGGGAGGAAGGGATTGGGGCTGGGGCTGGGATATAAGCTGCCCATCTGGGGTAGGGGATGTGGGATGTGGGCGCAGCAGCACTCAGAGCGTGGACTATGCTGTGCTGCTGTTTGCCCAGTTGGGGCAAGGAGGAGGGGCAGGATGTGGGTGCGGCTCACTCCAGACAGAAGGGGGCAAGCGGCAGCAGAGCATAGCCCCCATTCACAGCGCTGCCGCACCCACTCCCCATGTCCCCCCATGCTGGCTGGCAAGTGGCGGCAGCACCCACCCCTGGTGCCCTCCCGTGCTGGCTAGCAAATGGCAGCAGCACAGAGCCCCCGCTCCCAATGCTGATGCAGGCACGGCAGCGCTGGGAGCGGGGGCTCTGCCTTGTTACCGCTTGCCAGCCAGCATGGAAAGGCATGAGATATGGGTGCAGCAGCGCTGGGATTGGGGGGTGAGCCCCTGATCCCAGCACTGCTAAGCCTGCATCCCACACCCCCCAGCCCCATCCCCGAGTAACATGCTCCCTCTGCCCCAGCTGGGCAGCTTGTCCCAGCCCCAATCCCTCCCTTCCCCGCGCTTCTTCCCAACCCCAACAGACTTACCAGCTGGAGGCTGTCAGCTGCCTGTTTAGTCTGTGGCTGAATCTCTGAAGCGGCACCAAATCTTTCAGATCTGATTCAGCCAAATGGAATCGAGACAGTGATTCAAATCTCTGAATCAAATCACTGTCCTCTGATTCGGCTGAATCTGCATCAGAAGCGAATACTTGGCACAGGCCTAATGTAGGGTATATCTGCACCTCTGTTTTGTGGTAACCTGAACGCCCACCCTCAACATAAACTTTCTCTCCCCATCACAGAAGGAGGTAAAAGTAGCAGGTGGGCTAAGACCCAGAAAGGCTCTGCTGGCCAAGAGTTGAAAACTCAAACAGCACTTCTACGAATCATGTCCACTTGTCCTGTGTTGGCTGATTATGGACAGTAGAGATAAGAGGAGGAGTTCTCTCCTTAGTAGAGGACTGCTGTGTTTCTGCCTTGCTTGGGTGAGTTCTGAACAAACTGTGGGAGGTAGGTTAAGCTTAAGGACAAGATTGGTCTCAGGCCCTCATGCTCAGGAAAGCTGGGATGGGATCGGAATGGAGTATTATCAGGGGTCAGAGTCAGAACTAGCCAGGCAGGGATGCTGTCGAGTAGGCCTGTGCAAAGCAGCTAGTATTCGCTTTGGATTCGGCTGATTTGAGGGACAGTGATTCGAATAACTGTCCCAAATTGATTCAGCCGAATCGCTGATTTGAACAGGCCCCATCCCCTGCCCGATCTCCCAGCCCTGTCACTGGCTTCCCTGCCCGGCTCCAGTATCCCGGTAGTTTAAAAACAAAACAAAACAAAACAGCCCCACACCCACTGGCTCCTGCCAGGCGGGGGGGAGTGGGGGCAATCCCTGCTGCCCTGCGCTGCATCAGGGGGCTCTGCCACAAGCTCTCAGAGGCCCTGATAGCCACTGCAGCTATCAGTGAGTGCGGGGCTTTTTAAGTGCTGGACACTGGTCAGGCGGGGAAGCCATTGACGGGGTTGGGAGAGTGGGAGGGAGGCGTTCAGAGGCTGGGGGAGCAGGCAGGGGATGGGGCCTGACAGCGGTTCCCCCATGGTCCCTGCCCCCCTCTTCTGATTAGATTCAGATTCGGAGATTCAGCCGCTGAATCGGGCTGATTCGATTTGAAAGAGATTTGGCAACCAAAGCTTCGGACAGCCCTGCTGTTGAGCACTGGAGAGCTTGGGGGTGCTGAATGTTGCAGACTGAAACTGGCACGCCCTCTATGTTAGTGCCCAGTGCTGCTGCTCTGGTTATGGTATTGTCAGGGCATCCTGTGGGATTTTTATGGGACTCCCCATCTTCATAAAAAAAGGCAACTCTGTTAGTTAAAATTGTGTTAATTGTTTGTAGCCAAGCAGTCACCATTTACTTCATAGTGAAAGCGTACCAAGGGCCCACTAAGATTCTTGTTTAATTCAGTGCGTATTTTTTGCACTGACTTTAATAGGACTTTGAAGAATTAATTTCTGAATAAATTGATCTATTTCTAGGTAGGCTTATACTATCAAAATTGGAAGGGGGAGGAGGCAGAGACCATAAGACAGGAAGGGTATGGTATACTTTTCTTAACTCAGATTTAATTTTGTTTGAATAGACATAATTCTGTACTTTTATTACATGATGTGACAACCAATCTAGTAGTGTGAGTATACATAAGATTTCTGGTATTTTTAGTTCTGGCAAGGATATTTTCAAATCCCATGATTTTAATAGGGATTTAATAGTTGAAAAGTGTAAGGAAAACAAGCCAGTTTCTTGGCTTGTACAAGAACTGTGTAAGAAATGAAAAATCCATTCAACTAGCATGAGTGTAGTGAGTCTGGAGGGCCTGTGCCAAAAACTTTCAGATCTCAATCCTGTGCTTGAAAATCTAGGTTTTATTGTGAAAATGACCTTTCAGTTCCAGTGTCTTCTGGAGTCAGCAATCGACAGATGGATCCAGTGCTCCCGCTACTGATCTTTAGAACTGCATGGGATGCAGCATAATGATTAATCATGTCAGTCGATAGAGAGAGACTCCAATAATCAAGGATAGCATAACACAAACTGTTTCCTGCCCATCCCTTAGTTTCCTGCTTCTTCAGAGCAGCTAGTTGTCAAGGAGGGCTTTGGCACTTTCTAGCAGACAGTTAATGCTAGAGCAGTAGTTCTCAAACTTTTTAAACTCAAGACACACCCCTCGTTAGACTCAAGACACTCCTTGGAAAATGTCAGCTCTTAGTTTCCCGCCCATGTTTTCATTATGCAAACATAATAAAGCAATTTTTCTGTTGCACAGAACTCAGAAAAAGATTACAACAGATCAGAATGTCTTTTAACACTGTGGATTCAGATTTGAAATCTCTGGGTTTATCTTGTGCATCATGTATGCAAACCTAATAGTGCTAATGTTGCATGGCACCCTGCATCACCCTTGAAAGGATCCCAAGGCACCCCAGGGTACTCTGGCATCCTGGTTGAGAATCATTTCTCTAATCTAATATGTAATCATTTAATGGTTACACCAGAGAAGTGGGTGCCAGAACAACCATGACTTGCAAGCTTGGCTGAGCTTTTAATTTAATACTAGCCAATTGCCTGTCAAGAATGAGTGGGGGGGTGGGAGAGTGGGGGGGGTGGAGCCCTGGGTCCACTCCCTCCTTCCCTCCTACCGCTTGGGGTCCAGGCCCGTTCCCCCATCCCCGCTGCAGCAGTGGGGGGAGGGGAGGGGCAGGCTTGGGCCTGATGCGGGGGAGGACCGGGCCCAAGGGTGGGGAAAA
>NW_005842017.1:1222893-1230588 GCF_000455745.1 Alligator sinensis
CTGCCATCGCACCAGGCCCTGCGGGTGGCAACGACAAAAGCGGGGAGGGGTGGGCTGAGGCCAGAGCTGGTGGCCTTGCCCCCCCCCGGCCCGCGCTGCTGCCGCCGTCACCTGCAAGGATTAAGGAGGGGGCTGAGGTGAGCTATGGTGGCCTTGCCCCCCACTCCACTCCATTATTGCCACCTGCAAGAAGCAAGGCAGGGGGCAAGGCCAGTACTGCTGGTCTCACCTCCCCTGTTCTGTCTTCTCTGTTGCCCCCACCTCAAGGGAGCAGGGCCAGGGGCGATGCATTGGGGGTGCATGTGCATCCCCTGAGCGTGCGGATGCATCCCCTGTCAGCCCGTGCTCTCTGTTTAAGCAAGGGGCAGGCCAGGAGCACCAGTGCCCCCCTCCAAGCGCCAGCCAGGCAGCAGGGCTGCCAGCAAAAGTGGCCATGCTGCTTCTGGAAGTGGTCACAGGACTTCCAGAAGCGGTACCGACGCTTTTTGGTGAGTGTGTGTATGTGTCCCCCTGGTCAATGAGATCAACCGGTCAGGGGGCATGTGCCCCCCCCGACTCGAGAGGCACCAGACCCATGAGCAGGTGTTTTGTCAGCCAATCAGCGTGCAAATAATGCTTTAGCGAATAAAGCATTACAGACAGACAGGCAGACAGACTTAGGCCTTTATAATATTAGAATGATTTTGGCACATTTCTTTGCTTCCTTATCCAGGAGGTAAATCCAGCTAACTCCACTCCCCCACCCCCCAGGTTTAAAAACAAACACATGAACAAACCAGGAACCACAATGATTAAAAAAAATAGGCTGCTGAGAAAAGTGACATTTTGTTGTGCAGTTGGTCCCTTGAAGTACTCTACAGCCATGCCCTGATAGAAGCGCACCACTGCAGAGTGCTTTAAAAGTGCCAGATCACATGACAGTCTGAACCTTTATTACATGGGGGTTCAGATGAAGGTGTTCCAAAGCAGAGTATTCAGTAACTTCTGTCAGTCCCTGCTTGGACAGGGCTGGGCTGATAGTCGAACCCTGACCCCAGTGCTGTCTGCAGAATAGGAGGGGGAAGAGGGAGGGGAGGAGGCTTGGTCTGGGATTTACCCAGCCTGTGCTGGAGGGTGGGGCAGGTAGATTGGAACCTCCTTTTGCCTCCCCACAGGTGCTTGGATGTAGGCCCTAGGGGAGAGAGGCTACAACATGCAGCTAGCTCCAAACTGGATTCTCCCCCAGCCAACCCAACAGAGAATGTCTGTTGGGTTGGGAGGAGGTGAGTGGTTGCTGAAATGACATGAGTTACAGTGGGGAGGTGCGCATCTATCAGTGCCCATAGATGTTGTGCAGGGATTTCTAAAACGAGTACATGTAAAATAAAATGCAGTAGAACCTGAATATTTTGTGTGTATGTATAGGTGTTCTGTAGCCTGCTTAACTCAGAGTGGATTGCTGGATCAAGAACAAGCTGCTCAGCTGATTACTGTGCCTTTTACATGCAACTGACTGGAGAAGCAATGCCCTTTGAAGTAAAAGCTGCAGCAAACAGCTGTGCAGTTTGCAACCCATCATCTTCATGTGACATAAAGAAACTGAATCCTGAGAAGAATCTAGTTGTACTATATACAAACCATGTTTTTGGACTAAATGTGCACCGATACATTGGTCTGATATCCGATTGGCACCGATATGAAAAAAATTGTGTGTGTGAGAAATCGGCTGGATGTGGGTGATTAATTTGGCCAATAAATACCTGTGCATGTGCGCAGCCACAGCACAGCACTTAGGCAGCAAGGAGCGCAGCCCAGCAGCATGGAGAGCTGCATGCAGCTGGTAAGCCTGTTGTGGTGGATGAGGAGGGAGGGAAGGGGTGTGGGGGGGGGGCAGATCAAGCCCCCCCCCTGCAGTGAGGGAGGGAGTGGGGCTGGGGCTGGGCCTGGGGCAGGTGCTACCCAGTGAGGGTATGGCAGGCTGTGGGACAGAGCCATGACTAGACCAGGGGCACGGGGATGGGGGGGCAGATCCCACTGCTGCACACACCTCGGGAGGGCACGGGGAGGTGTGTGCCCCTGGATCTGGGCAGGGTGTGGTGGGCTGCAACTGTGGGCTGGGGCTGAGGCTGCGTTGAGCTCTTCCTGGCTCTTGAGGGTGGGGAGCTGGGCATGCATTGAGGGCAGGTGGTGGTGGCGCTGGGAGGAGGGCCATGGGTAGGGCTGTGGCATATTTTGGGGTTGCTGCAGCCCTCTCCATAGCCCCCTCCCAGCACTGCTGCTGCCTTCCCCGAGCACAGACTAGCCCAGCCCTCACCGGGAAGAGCCCCGCACAGTCCTGGCCCCAGCCTGCAGCAGCAGCCACCCCACCCACACCCCGTGCAGATCTGGGGACACCCCCCCTCTCCCTGTGCCTTCCCAGGGTGCACACAGCAGCAGGAGCCACTCCCCCCTGCATCCCCCACCCTGCTCCAGCTGGGCAGCCCCAGCCCCACATCTCCCTCCCTGCAGGGGCCTTGATCTGCCCTGCCATGCCCCTTCCCTCCTCCTTCCCCTTCCACTACAACAGACTTAACAGCTGCATGCAGCTCTCCATGTTGTATTGGAAATTGGATCGATATCGGCTAATATGCCTCCTTTAAAAATCGGCTATCGGTATCGGCCCCCAAAATATATCCTAGCAAAGCTCGGGAAACAGATATTCGGAGCTGAGAAACCTCATCTGATACAGGATAGAATCACACTTAAATATGATCAACTGAATATGGTAATGGAAATGAAGAATCTAACTAATCATTCATTTTCTGTAATCTCATTTTATGCAATTTCAGTGATTGCTAATTAATCCGCTATTCAAAGCTGGAAGTATTCCAAAGAGAAAAGGCCTGGGTTTAACTCAGAATAGGACAAACTGTGCTAAAATGTCTGGAAGGCAATTGAACAATCCCTTGTTTAATACACAGATCATTTCAGTTCAGGTTTACCAGTTTTTGTTTGTAAGCTTTTCAGAGTCAAGACCCATCTACCCTTACATCTGAACAGCACATGTTGCCACCTTCTTGATAACAAAGCAGCTCGGTTACCATAATAAAAATATTAAATAGCAAAAATTCTCATCTAATGAAAAAGTCTAATCTGTTAATTAATATTTATTAAATTGTCAAGTCAGGTTCATTAGAGGCCACAGGCTATCAGATTTTTACCAAAAAAATTAGAGAAGCATGAATATTTGTGTAAATGCAGGAAAAGACCATACTTGTTCTCAATACAGACAACATTTAATTTGCCAAATTAAACATGAAATACTTTGCAATATAAAAGTGGATTAACTTTGCAGCCGACGTACTGAAAATTAGCAGTAATTAGGGGGGGGAAATGCCCCCTTGGCAGTGCTAGTGGCTCTATAAACAGAACTGAGTTATCAGACAAAATTTTTCAGAAGCTGTGTAAGCTGTTTAAAGCAATTGTAAATTACAGCTCTATCATATTTACTGGAACATTTAATTACAGCTGGCTTTGTTCTTAATACATTACCTTCGTATTAGTTGACAAGTGTTAGAAGACCAACATGAATGTTCAGTAAACAACTGTATACAAAATACAAATGAGTATAAGATTTTGTTTTGTTTTCATGGGGATAATCTGCTCAAGTCTTTCCAGTTCCTCATGTAATTCTACAGAAGTAGATCAAGAACATGTATCAAAAGAAAATTTAACAGCACCACAAACAAATGTGCTGATTAAGAGTGAATTGTCTCTAATTTCAAGGTGAACACATTGTGTTTTGTATGTATGTGGGTCTCAATTTGACAAGAATATGAGCTGCAAGTAATTTGAGGCAACCAGCAGCAGAATTTTTACATGTCTTTATTTAAGTGGGAAGTAATAACAAACACTGATTAAAATTTACAATGGTAAGTGACTTATTTCACTGTGCTTTGTAATGGACAATACAAAGCAAAGTAGGACATTAAGAAAGTTATTTACAAAATGAAAAAAACTTATTGCATCCTGTTTTTGCTTATGATATCCAAATATTTTTTATATATTTTCTCCTCTGCCCATTTAAAAAATTACTTCTATTCTTATCCCAGAAAAATCAGAGATCATAGGAAAGTAGAGCGGGAAGGGACCTCATGAGCTTTTCTAGTCCAGCCCCCAACTCAAGGCAGAATTCTTCCTGACTAAACCATATCAACCAAGTATCTGTACAACCTGCTCTTGAAAACTTCCAAGGGTGTAGATGCCCCAGTATTACTAGGCAACCTGTTCTTATGCTTGACCACCCTCATAGTCAGAAAGTTCCTCCTAATCTCCAACTTGAATTTCCCCATGCTGAAGCTTGAGGTCATGGTTCCTAGTCCTGTCCTCTGTGGTCACTGAGAAATTCCATCCCTTCTGTTGAGAACCACTGGATTAGAGATTGCTCCTTCACAATACATTTTTTTTACAACATTTTGTGGAGAAGAAAAGTTCTCATTGGAAAATGACATAGTGTATAGTACCATAACTCAAAAGTGATACCTGTTATATTTAATTAACTATTCAGAGTAAAGATGGATTTATAGAACACCCTTGTTTTTCAGATTTAATCTTGACAGCGTTATAGCAGTCGAGTTCCTTACTCTGTATATGCTTTACTTCTAAGAGGAGTAAGGCATCAATTCAGGACACCTAGTCTTAGTTTCCAATTGTACCATTAACTTTCTTTCTGATCTACCTACCTTACCAGGGTCTTTTGAGTTAAATTCATTAACACGTATTAAATCACAGTATAAAAACTTAACTTGGACTCGCAAATAAACTTGAGTCATTCATATTCAGTCGGAGTATCATTATAAGAATACCAGATACGTAGGTTGTGCTTGCCTGATACATTCCCATGCAGTTTTGAGAGGTTTTCTAATACAAAGCCTGTTTCTGTTTAACAAAGTGTTCATTCTGTATCCACGGTAGTCTGAATTAATTGGTTATCTTCTCTGGAGAAATTAATTTTTATTTTGTGAACCAAGCCTAGAACCCTACCTTTTCTTCATCAAAGATGGGTTTTTTTTCTGTATAACAAAATTCTGTTGAGCAACTATAGGTAAAAATTCTGAGCTCTTTATGTAGTTCATACCTGCAACATGGTAGGCTTACTGTGTCCCATACTCTGTTTTCATCTTTGTTTCCTCTGCACAGTTCTGTTTCATTTCTGTCCTGCCATGTCAGCCTATTACTGATGTGACCTGGTCTGTCATCCAAGCCAGAGTTGTCCAACTTGTGGCCCTTGGGCCACATCCAGCCCCTAAGGAGTTAACCTGTCATTCCTGGTCCAGTGCTTCACCTTTTTCCTGTTGCTGTCGCTGGCATCTCTATGCTCCCCATCCCTCCTCTAGTTTCTGCTGCCTGCCCCCACCCCTGAAGCTGAGTAGCCCATGAAGCTGAGGGAGCCTGCACTTGGGAGGTTTGGGGGGCTTGGGGACCCCATGTGGTGCTGGAGTTCCAGTAGAATGTGGCTGTGGAGTGGGGGAGGAGGGTGCCCTGTGCATGCAACTGGTGTCTGTGCAGCCCTCTGCTACTCAGACTTTGGATAGCCCTGATCTAAGTCATAAAGTTCCCCCTTCTTAAACCTAAATCCAGACAAAACAAGTGCAGATTCTGTAACATGCTCTTGAATTATCTTCCTTCTGGAAAGTACACGGGGAAAATTTTTAGTTTTTCTCTCTACTTCTGACAAGAAGGCTGTGATTAATGAAACTGCTTGCCTGCTACTAGCTCACCTTTCCATATTGCTGTTCCCTGGTGGCTACTTGCTCTGTTTCTTAGGTGTTTCTTCTTTTAAAAAGCTGATTAAAATTTAGGTAATTCTATTAAGGGAAACCATCTTGATATGGCTTATCAAAGTTTGAACTCCAGGTCTTTAGATTCACAACAGACTTACCACTTCCACTAAAGCAGTCATTCTCAGCCTTTATAGACTCAAGGAACCCCTTAGAAAATGCCAGCTCTTAGCTCTCACTTGTTTTTTACTACAGAAAAATAATAAAGCATTTTTTGTGTTGCAAAGAACTCGAAAGACCACACCAGAATGTTTTTGACCGTATGAATTCTTATTTGATAATATCTGGGTTTACCATGTGAATCATGTAGATATTTGTACACCTAACAGTGCTAAAATCACACAACTTCCCTTGATACCCTTAAGAATCTCATGGAACCCTGGTTGAGAATCACTGCAGTAAAGGAATGACTTAACAGTGGTAGGTTTTCTCACATTATAACTTAACCACCAGAAGGGATGCCGCATGCTTTGGTGGCTTGTACAAGTATTTCCTAGTCTAAGTGTAGTGTTGGGTTTCAGGATTCCTGGGTCATGTTCCTTGCTCTAGTAGTTTCAGGCTGCATCGCAGTAGTCAAGCACATAGATTTGGTGCTTTCATTCTTAAAGGCAGTTATGGATGAGGTTTGAGTATATTAGGCTCTATTCACTTACCTACCTGAAGTGATATTGTGTAACATCTGTTATACAACACTTAAAATAAGCAGAATGATACTAACTTTACTCATGACTTAGGGGTGAAAGCCTTGATGGATATTAAATTTTAAGAAGCCACTAAAAAAGTTCTTTTGAGCATGTTTGTGGATTTTCATGAGGACAGCAAAACACTTAGGCTAAGTACAGACGGTCAGAAAAACCGAGGCGGAATTGATTCAGTCTTTCCAGATTTGTCTAAGCTGCAAAGATTGAACCAATAAACAAATGAACAGACATTCACTTGTGATTCAAGAAATGCAGCCACATGCTTGCATTGGCTCAAGCCAGAAGCTGGGGCGGGATTCTAGAGCACAGCTGTCTGGCACATAGCCAGCATGGGCTGTGTGTTCGCTTCCTCTTCCTGCTGCCCCTGAGGCCTCTGGGGTTTGCAGTCCACAATCACAGCAGCAGGACTCTGCAGGGTTGCTCATCACTTCTTCTTCCTGCTTCCAGGTGCCTCTGGGATTTGTAGTCCACAATTGCAGCCACCAGTAAGCCAGGAGAGCAGGGCAGCTCGTACTCAAGGGAAGGGGAGTTTAAGCCCCCTCTCTGGCCTGAGACCCAGCCATGGTTTTCCTAAGGGGGACAGTGAGCCACCCCTCACTGCTCCAGCTAGGAAGCAGGAGGGCGGGGCCAGCCCTGCTCGGGAGCAGACAGCACAGCCCAGCCCAGGGCTGAAAAGCATGCTGGGATACTGGGGGACTGTGATTTAACTTGAACCAGGAAGGGGTCTGGGACAGAAGTTTCATAAATTGGTTTGACCTAAATCAGTTAAATTTGATACTACATTCAGCCAGATTTATCTTAAACCTGTTTCCACCATTTTGAAACTGGTTTATGTGTACTGAACTTCTGTTACAGGTTTAAACAAGTTTTTGATCACTTAAGCTGGTTTGTCCCCCTAGCCTTAATGGACCATAAGAATTTCTAGTTCCTGCTTCACACCATGGAGCACCAGGACTTTGTTTTGAAACATTTTGAATGTTTCAGAATATTAAGGGAAAAATAGGTAAAATAGATAACTCCATGAAAATGCCTGTTATTTTGCTGAAACTAATTATTTTACATTTATAGTTAATCTTTTTATTTAGACCAAAGAAATTAGCATAATAGGTCATAGTTTCTCAACCTGTGGTATGCGTGCCCCTGGGGGTATGCGAGACATGCAGGGGGTACACGGGTACCCTGACACTCTCTCTTTC
>NW_005842017.1:1230619-1231569 GCF_000455745.1 Alligator sinensis
TCTTTTCCTCTCAAAACCATGGTAAAAAATTTGGTGTGCTGTGTATTGTGCAGCGCTTTAAATTTCCCAGTTATAATTTGGTGGGCTGGGTTCAGCCCTCCTACCTTTGGCCTACGTCACCTCTAGCCCAGGTACATACTTGAGTTGTGCACCCCTGGTATAAAAGGTGGCAACCCTACTCACACTAGATCAGACATGTCATATCACAGCCTTACGTACACAGCCCTTTTTCCAACATATGGTACACATTATTCTGTAAATATAAAATCCCCATGAAAATTGAGTGTTGGGGTACTTATTAAAATTTTCAGAAATTAGAGGGTACTTGCTACTTAAAAGGTTGAGAAATACTGTAAATGGTCATTGCTTTTTATATTTTTGAGAACTGTAAATGTTTTCCTTTATCTCATAGATGTGTATGTTATCTTTGCTAAGCAAAACAAATTATTAGCTATTGAAATGTAAATACAAAACCAGCAATTGTAAGATACATGATTTATGCAGTAGTCTTTACAGAGGCAAACCTAAGGAAAGAAGTTGATGCAGAGCAGATGATCCAGTCAAGGTGATAGGAGGAATGTCAGTATTTTGGGCACTAAGACTTTGAGGATATTATATTTCAAGGTAGTAAATTTGAAAATGTGCTTTGATCAAATGAGGCAGAACAGCTGGCATACTTAAATTAACCATGGACTGAGAACTCATTGACATTGTGGAGGTGAAGGCCACATCTTATTCAAAAGTCTTCAAACAACTTTCTTTCCTGGTGCAAATTCAAAATCTTTCTAGTCTTCTGCAAGCATAATTCCTTCAATAACAGTTGACACTTCCTTTGTCAGGAATCAAAGCTTGATGAGCTATATCAAAGATTTGCTTTCCTTCAATATCTGTATTTGAGAGTTTTTGTCTAATTCTAAAGAAATTAGAACTAATTTGGAAAAGGAAAGAGT
>NW_005842017.1:1231600-1232119 GCF_000455745.1 Alligator sinensis
GAGAGATGAAATAAAGACTCTAAAAATAATGAAGAATAGGAATAAAAGAGATGCCATGAGGCATATGTAAATGAAACCTTGGTCCCCTACTATTTAATTGATTCATGGTTATAAAATGCTTTGAGAGCCTAAGATGAAAAATGTCATACCATTATTTTAGAGGTATAGTAGAATCCCATGACAGAGGGTCCTAGGCCTCAGTGAATGTATTTCCCTTTTGACTCTCAAAAGGCCATTAGAAACAGCATTATAAGCCAAGGTTTAAGGAAGGAAGGCAAATAGATTATAGATTTTTTTGAGACTCTGGAGTTTAATAATCTTAGTCCTCTGCAAACAGATGTATCCTATTAGGCATACACATTTCAAACTCTTGCTGTCAGGGAAAACCAAAACTAAATAGTTCATCCTCTTCTGCAGGTCTCTCCCTTTTCTCCTTTTGGGTTTTCCCCCCAGCTCATCCTCTTCTGCAGGTCTCTCCCTTTTCTCCTTTTGGGTCGTCGTCATCTTTCCCCCCCACCC